>NC_140581.1:74550192-74645503 GCF_964204655.1 Triturus cristatus | reverse complement strand
CCCTGTATCTTACTCTTTCTTTCATTCTCTCACTTTCTCTCCCTTCTTCTCTCTCACTCTTCCTCTCTCTCTCTTCTCTCTCACACTCGTTCTCTCTTCTTTGTATCTCTCTTACTCGTTCTCTGTCTTACTCTTTCTTTCTCTATCTTCCTCTCTCACACTGTTTTTCTCTTTCGATCTTCCTTGTATCTCATTCTTTCTCTTTTTCCCTCTTTTTCTCTCTCCTTTGCTGGACGCATGATGCACTATCTTATCTTTCTTTTTGTCTTGCAGGCTGTGATGCACAAATTGTCGAGGGATGACATGCCATCGCTGTACATAGTTTTATTAGTTGCCGTTTTGTTTTAATAAAAAGTTTTACACAGTTTTATTTCTTGTTGTTTTGTTTTAATAAAATATTTTATATGTAAATCCATACATGACTCTGGTGCACATGCATCAAGCAAACCAAAAGCGATTCCTTAATAGCGAGAAATAAGGAATCATTATTAAGGAATCGCTTTTGGGCATGCATCAACAGATTCGGTAATTATTAGCGATTCCTTAATAATCGCTATTTTTACTGAATATACAATAGCGGAGCATGCAAACTCCGATTAGCTAATAGCGAGTTTGTTAATACCGAATTAGCAAATAGCGAATTCGGTATTAGCGAAATCGCAAATGACCGCATCGCTCCGGGAACGTGCAGATGACATCACCAACCAGGAAATACAGCTGCCCCACCCTCATTGCATCGACAGAGGAGCAAACAGGAGCACTGACTGCAGACTGCCTGTGCAGACTGAAGCCACACAGACTGTTCCAGCTGCTAAATTACACCATCCATGGAGAAGGAAGCCCCATCCAGCGCAGAGGCTGCGCGCAAGCGCAAGCGCAAGTTCTCCGACAGGGAGCTGGAGCACCTAATAGAGCGAGTCTCGAGCAAGCACGATCGCCTCTTCGGGAAGCTGTCCCTCAAGGTGCCTGAGGCGGAGAAGCGCCGCATATGGCTGCGCATCCGCGAGAGGGTGAATGCAGTAGGTGTGACGCCCCGCAGCATCGACGACCTAAAAAAAAGGTGGTACGACCTGCGGAAGCGTGCGAAGGAGAGGATAGCAGGGGACGCAAGCAGAACGGGAGGCGGGCCTTCCACGGTCCAGGCTAACACTGCCCTGGAGGAGCTGGTGGAATGAACAATTGAGCGGGAAGCCGTCGTGGGAGTGACCCAGTTGGACACGCCCGGCGCAGCCACAAGTGCCCAAGGTAAGATGCATGCCTGTTGCCATACCCAGCATAGCGTAAATCCCATTCAAGGCCCCCCGCAGGATCTGAGTGTGCATGCAGCTTTGCAACACACAGCTTGACTCCTAACACTAGTGCATCATGGGAGTTGTAGTCTACTCAGGCAAGTGTGCATGTAAAGGGGTAAATGCAATAACCATTCACCAGATCAGTAGAAGCTGGGTATAGACAGTATATTTAGTGGATCACAGAGGGACATGTATGTGTACAACACTACGTAGGTCTAACCATCCCACTAACCATGCACTGTTTCACACACAGATGCATCACCTGGGGATTCAGATGACAGCAGCCAGCTGGTAATCTCCGAAACACCGGTTGATTCAGACCTTGAGACAGCGCAGGATGCCCTCACATCACCTACACCTGCCACCCCACCAGCACCACCAAAACCAGCAACACCAGCACCAGCAACACCAGCACCAGCAACACCAGCACCAGCACCAGCCACACCAGCTGCTGCCACGACAGCCACCAAAGCGCCGCGGCGCAGGTCCCAGGTTGCGCCCTTGCCGGTGATGGAAACACCCACCACACAAACGGGACACGGTCAGCTCGCCATCACACCACCTGATGCACCACCTGTCCGCGCAAGGCTAACACAGCGGCGCAGGTCTCGCCAACGTTCGGTCTCCTCAGGCAACCTGGATCTCCAACACACTCCTGGCATTGAGGAGAGGATGCTGTCTGTACAGCGCGTGCAGAGCCGCCACATGGCAACCATCAGCACCAACATCGTGCACCTTGTTCGTGAAATGCGAGCCATGACTGCCGCAGTAACGGCCATGGGCACGGCGGTCAGGGACATGAACACTGTGGTGGCAGAGGGCAATGCTCACCTCAGGGAAGATGTACAGGAGCTCACCAGTGCCATGAGGGAGGGCCATGAGTGCCAGAAGAGGAGGCACCGACAGCAATTGTTGCGTTCCGCTGCCGCTACTAAGGCTATCACGCGCCACAGCAACAGCACCGCAGTGTTGGCACGCCGCACTGTGTCCTTGCAGGTCGACCTTGGGCACTTCTGCGGGGATGTGGAAAAGGCACTGGGGCAGTTGACCACTGCTGTGGAACACTTCCAGAGCAGCACATGCAGTGCTGCAGCTTTGGGGGGATGACGCTTGTGAGGCTGCCTCCAGTGTCAGCAGCGTGTCACTGGCAGAGGCCAGCACCAGGCGCCGCAGTTCGCGGGCATCCACGGGGACAGGCCGTGGTGAGGCAATGGAGACACCTGAGCGGAGGCTTGGGGTACGTGGCAAGCGCCACTAGACAGTTGAACATGCATACAGGACCATGGTGGGGCAACCATGGACAACCACTTACTGAGTATGCACAGGCGTGAGTTTAAGGCACATTTGATTTTTATTTTGGCAATTGGAGCATGATTTGCATAGCTAGTTTTGTTGCACAAACCTCAGTGCTACTGTGCATTAAACAGTTGCACCCCAAACAAAATTGTCATGTTTCATTCTCACATGTTTCAAAAATGATTTTGCATTATGTATGTCCGCCTCCTATGGCCCTCTGCTGTGTTAGGGACGTGTGCCTGTCGTTGTTGGGCGGGTGGTTGGTCATCCCGGTGGTCGTCATTCCTGTCCACCTCTATGGGTATCCCCCTTCTGGTCGCTATGTTGTGCAGCATTGCGCATACAGCAATTATCCGGCAGCATGTTTCAGGTTTGTATAGCAAGGCGCCGCCAGTCTTATGTAGGATTCTGAAGCGACTCTTCAGAATCCCAAATGTCCTCTCTATGACATTCCTAGTGCTGATGTGTGCAGCGTTGTAGCGATGTTCCTGTGGGGTGGCTGGATTGATGTATGGGGTGAGTATGTATTCACGCAGGGCGTAAGCACTGTCATCTAGAAGATAGAAGCATAGACTTAGCATTGGTGATGAACATACATGTGTGGTGTTGGTGTAGGGAAGCGTAATTTTTACGTACCTAGCAGGAGTCCCTCTCCAAATTCTCCGTTGATTAGTCGCCTGTGCATTCCACTGTTGCGGAAGATGTAGGAGTCGTGTGTGCTCCCCGGGAATTGTGCTACTAGGTCTGTTATGATGTTATTGGCATCGTACACAACCTGCACGTTGATTGAGTGGTATGACTTGCGGTTCCGGAATATGTACTCATTTGCTGCAGGTGGACATATTTGGATATGCGTGCAGTCGATGCATCCTATTACATGTGGGAATTGTGCCACCTGGTAGAATGCCTGTTTGGTGCGGTCCAACTGCTGTGGGGTTGTGGGGAAGCTGATGTGGGTGTGCAGCATTGTCAGCATGGCATCTAGGAATTTCTTGAAGAAGCGTGACAGTGCGCTTTGCGATACGCCTCCGGCCACCGCAATTACCCCCTGGAAACTCCCTGAGGCCAGTAGGTGCAGGCTGCATAGGACCTGAACGTGCCCAGGGATTGCATTCGTCCGGTGTGTCTGGTGCTGCAGTAATGGTTCCAGGTCTGCAATCAGGCGCATGATCATTGCACGATTGAGGCGATACTTCTCGTACACCTCGTCCTCATTCTGCCCGAGCAAGGTTATGCGCAGTCTGAAAACTCGCTCCTGGACCCTTCTCCTGCGCTGTCCTGCTGCATTGATACGCAACTTCCTTGCAAGCACGTAGAGGGCAGCCATTTTGTGGGAGCCAACAGGGTCTCCTGGGCCACATTTAAGGGTTTTGTGATTGCCTCAATCATTTGCACATGGCATATTTTTTTTTTAGGATTCGTTTTTTTTTTATTTTAACTTTACCTCCAGGATTTGATTCCCCTTATTTAGCTCTGGCAAAATAGCGATTTTTGGGATTTTCGTTATTAGCGACTGTTGTTGCATTGGGGTGCGAATCGTTATTTGCTATCGGCACTTTCCGGGAGCTAATAGTGATTTTGGTATCTGCTAATTCTGTAATTAGCGAATCGGTAATTTTGCATTTTGTTATTAGCGAATCGGTATTTTTGCGGATTCGTTTTTTGTGAATCGTTATTTGCTCACGTTTTGGGTTCATGCATTTGAAGTAGGTATTTTGTAATCGCTAACGGGTGAATTTTCCGATTCGGTATTTTACCGACTGGATTTTGGCTTGATGCATGAGGCTGTCAGATTCTTATTTGTCCAACCTCACAAGAATCTTTTTTAATAAACCCCAACACCAGACGATTTGTTAGGCTCAACATTTAAAAACGTTCCTGTCACATTTGTTTTTGGGGGGTGAACGGGGATGGCGGACAAGGAGCTGCTTCGCAGAGGTTGTTGAGGGCATGCCGGTGATGTGGGAACAGAGTGCGTTACCTGCTGATGTGGGGAGAAGCAGCGTGAAAGTAATATCTCTCACAGACAGACCTACGGTATGTTCTCAGAATTGCCTCGGACATATGCGAGCTGGCGGACTCAATCACAAAATGGCTTTTCAATGCTCATAAAGTGTGACTTATCAACATTTCACACCCAGGCTCGCAGACGAACAGCTGCGGCCCTTGGGCTCGACTCGCAGAGGGAGAATTACAGGCCGTCCGCTCCCAAAGGAACAGTGTGAGAAGTTGGCCTGGTATATGCTGGTCACTAGTTAAAGTGACCACCTTGCACCAGTACAATTCGACTCTTATGGTAGATAGGTTTAAGACAACCTTTTAAAGAAAGCTATCCTAGTGGTAGCTGTGGAGAGCAGCCTTCAGGCTAAGTCTTTAGAGGAATGTAATGCACTTGTTTTACCTCATAATCTCTTGAATTACTAAATGAAAGGGCACCATACAGGTATATATATGAAATATATATGTATTTATTGCTAGACACACTCTACTAATCTCTTTCTGAGATTAGAAGTCAGGAACATATGCACAAATCAACGTTTCACAGCAAGTTAAGCACAAATATGGCTGGGGCCCTAGGGGCGTACCAGACCATGTACTAAAAAAGAGGTTTAGTAATAACGACTTGAGAAGAGACAAGGCCTTGGGCCTTCAGGAGTGCTGGGCCCTCACTAATCCACCCAAGGCAGGTAAGTAAAGGACCCACAGGAGATGCATGCAGTGTGAGAACAATGCTGCGAATCCCATTAGACTTCAATGGAACAAGTCGCAGTTGGAATTTTAAAGTTTTAGGATACTTCGGGAGAGTCTACAAGCAAGTCACTTACAGGGTAAGTAGTTCTGTAGCCAACACACACAGAAGCACTGTAGTGCAGGAGTTATCTCACCCAGGGAAGCCGGGTGCATAGGTGTCTTTTGGTGTCGGATCGTGGCGTCGTTTTCAATGGGAGCCAAAGAAGTCTTGCTGCTTGTGAAGACAGGAGAAGTTTACGGTGGAATCCAAGGCTGGATTCAGGAGAAAGAAGACCTGAAAGCAGAAGGGACAGTGTTCAAAGTCACTTGGCAGTGACCCGGGGCAAGGAAGCTGGATGCCCACAGTCATCGGATGATTTCAGCTGATCATGGGTTTCTTGACTCTTCAGCCACGAGGTTCAGGAGGCATCGACAACAACCAGAAGCTGGATTATGCATGTTCCTCAAAGTCTGCAGCTTACTGCGGTGTCAGTGACAAGATTGCAGCCAAAAAGCCTTGGTAACAGCAAGTCTCATGGAAAGTATAAAAAGTCAGCGGTGCAGACCAGCAAGGTCTGAGGGACTCACCCAGCAAGGGCAAGTCAGGGCAAGCCTGGAGCAACCAGAGGAGCCCTTTGGTTTTGTAGAAAAGTCTTCTGAGGACCCACAAGCCAACCGGCAAGGGATTGCGAAGATGCCTCGGGAGGATTCACTCACCGGGAGCCCACGGTCACTCAGGATGAGGTAGGCCTCTGATCTTTGGAGGAAATCCTGCTGGATGCTTGTACCACATGTAGACCAATGCACAAGTTCGTAGAATTTCATGAAGGGGTTGCACTCGAAAATAGTGCCGGTAGACATGTATTGCAGTTCCTCGTCACTCTTGGGGTCCACTTGCCTCAGCTCCACTGGGGACTCATGATGGCCTTGAAGAAGTCGGGAAATCGACTTCCAGGGCTGCAGAGACTTCGGACTCCAGCAAGAGCAGGCAAGTTTGCAACCGTGGAATCAAAGTTTTGGTGCCTGCCAAGCAGGGGAGTCACTCCTTGACTCCAAGGGAGATTCTTCAGTCTTCTAGAGGTAGTGGAATGTTGAAGTACCAGGATTCTTCTTCAGAGCGTCATCCAGGGATATCTAGTTTGCAATGGCAAGGGTTCCCTAACTTATACTAGAAGGAAGGGCGGGACTAGCTCTATGACCCCTCCTACGGTTGGGTCAGTGGAATGGGTGGCTACACCCACTTCCCTTTGTCCAGTTTCATGCCAGAGCAGGGGCAGGTGGCCCCTCGACTGGTTTCAGCTGGCATATGCACAGAGGAGCCTACTGCTCCCCCAGTGCAGGACTTCGGAGCACTCCAGGAGTGCACCCACCCAGCCCCAATACACTAAACCCTGTCTGGGAGGTGGTTACACCTCCCTGTGACAGGATGCCTATTGTTGGGACTCCTCCACTGCGAGTTTCGGTCAGCAGCAGGAGGGCAGCCCAGTGTCCGTGACTGATGGCATCCATTTTGTGATGCAGGGCTCTTCAGGATTCTACTGTGTTTCCACAGTGGGTATATGTCTATCCCTCTAGAAGGGTGGGATCATACTCCCACACCAGTTACTGGTGTGGGGGTATGATTCCCCAAAGCATTTGACACCAAACACAACACGTTTTGATGCAGCCATCCCAGAGTTAGCATTTACTGCAAGTTTATAATGCACTTAAGAGTGTATGGTTTAACTGCATCCACAAACAGCCACAGAGAATAGACTCTGAGAGCTGCAGGGGGGGCCAGCTCAGGCAGAGGCACCCCCTCACATGGAAACCAAGCACCCTGCCCTCAGGATTGATAGGGCCTGCCTTAGGTTTATATGTGTGTGCAGGTGGAGATATAGTGTACCTATATCTCAGTGAGGAGTGCTAAAACTACCACACCTAGGCTGCAGTAGCAGGCCTGTGGTGTCAGATTTAGTCTGCTTCCCAGGGGTGGCATAATACATGCTTCAGCCCCTGGGTAGGCCTGTGAAGTACCTATGCCCTTGGTACCTAAGGTACCATATATTAGGGGCTCATAAGGTACCACAGTATCCAATCACTAGTGCATCTAATATGCACTCCAAGTTGTTTAGAGAAAACAGAGAGGTTGGGGCCCTGATTAGCAGGATCCCAGCCAGACTATAGCCATAAACCAGTGTAAACATCAGAAAAAAAGTGGGGGCAACATAAGTGCAGATCCTACTGTCCTACAAACAGTAACGTAGTAGTCTCAAAGACGAAGAGGCACAGCAGCGGCCTAGCTCGCAAAGGTAGAGAGCTGCGAGCCGACGCAGTGACTTCTAAAAGCATAGCTGTGAAATGGTCATGTTGGGCAGAGAGAGCGTGAAGGTGGTATCTCGCAGAGAGAGACCTGTGGTATATTTCCAGTCTTGGCTTCACAGATACAACTGCAGCCCTGAGAAGTCCAACCGGAACAGCTGCGAGCCCACCAGTGGTTCGCAAAGGGAGGCTTGTGGGCCCAATAAGGTTGTTGGGGGTTTGCTGGTGATATAGGAACAAGGTGCCTTACCTGCTGATGTGGACAGAAGCAGCGTGAAAGGGGTATCTCGCACAGACAGACTTCCAGTTTGTTTTCAGAGTTGCCTCAGCTAGATGCGAGCTGACAGACTCAATCACAAAATGGCTTTTCAATGCTCATATAGTGTGACTTATCAACAGTTCGCCCCCAGTCTCGCAAAGGGACAACTGCGCCCCAAAGCAGCGTACTAGCTTGCAAACATGGGATCAGTGAGAGCTGATGAACGGGCTTCTAAAGCCATAGCCACGACCTAGTGATATAAGGAGAGGCAGCATGAAAGGCATATCTCACACAGATGCCAGTGTTGCCTCGCAGAGGTAAAACTGCAGACCCGATGGCTTCTACACGGAGACATGCGAGCTGACGGAATAAATCACAAAATGGCTGCCAACACTTCCGGGTTTCAACAGTTTACAGCCAATGAACTCATGCTTGAAACCCCCTCAGCCAATCACATGTCAAAATTCTCAAATTTCGATAGCTGTAAAATTTGAAATTTCTCAAAAACTACTGAACGTATTTACACCATTTAAACAAAAGCGCGCCTTCTGGACCATCACCTTTCTCTCTGCCAAATGTGGCGTAATTCTGTTCAGCAGTTTCACCTGTAGTCTTCTGTAAAGTTTCAAATGGAAATTCCATGGAGAAAACACGTTTTAGGACCCTCTTTTTTCTCAGCCCCTCCTTTACCATTCACCCCCAAACTTTCAATATAGGAGCTAATCAAAAAAAGAGAAACTTTTTTGGATAATTTTATGAAGATTCATTCAATTACTCCAAAGTTACAAGCACATAGAAGACTCCAGGAGGGGGCTGCGCAATCCCCCTTCCAACATAAGTGAAGCTCCGGGGTTGCACGGACCCCAGCGGACCACCGCAACCCCTTGAGGTTCTGGACTTTTAAGAGTCCAGAGGTGTCAGGGAAACAACACCCAAAGACCCCTGAGTTCCTTCCTGTCTTGGTGCACAAATGAAACAGAGACGCGGGCTTCTCGATGGTGGCGTCAGTGACCAAGATTTATTTACTGCAGGGACACAGAAGTCATAGGAACCACACAACGGCAGAATCTACGAGACTGTTCGATTTGCAAGAAGTGGGTTGCACCTTAAATACATAAAATATGCCTTCAGGCAACATTACACAAATACTTTTCATGCCCAACCCGGTATCCCAAACAGACAATAAATATACACTAAACAATAATTAGTCGTAGGTTTTCAGTATTCGATCAAATCCCTTTGTCAGTTTCCCATTCTTTGCCCGATCCTCCCCATCATAAAAATCGTATCCTCCCCATCATAAAAGCCCAGAAGGAGAGGAGCAGAGCCAGGTGTGGGAGATAGAAAAGTAGGATAGAGATGTTTATGGATCATAAACGGGCATGGCTACCGACTTCGGCCTCTCAATCAGGACAATGGCCACGAGAACCAGTATAGCAGGGCTGGCCTCAGGCAGGGGAGGCAGCTTGATTCTGCCTAGTCACGCAGCGTCAGCCTCTTCGGGCTCGGGCTTACGTGTCCTTAACAAGATGATTCTGCCGGGGTCATTGCTCGTCCATTGACTATGTGAGGGCAAGAGACAAAATGGGTGCCGTATCTAAAATGGATGCCATGGCTTTACAACAGAATGCCCTATTTCTCAGTGAATTCATGCTCGTAGCGTAGCGAAAACACTGTCATATATATAATGGATCATTTACGGTTCATTGGTACCAAAATCGTGTCAGTACTACGATACCGAATACACGGGTTCGGATCGCTGCAGAACCTCAGACCGTCCTTTTGCCCTTACATAGGCAATAACTCACTCTATGTCAGAGTCCATCTCTATGTTCATCAGGTCACTGATATGTTGCTGGAGCATCATTCCATCCTGTGGCGTATCTCCAAGAACAGGTGGTCTTCTTACGCATGTCGAAACACAAAGGCCACATAAGGCAGGACCACACTGAACAATGAGACAGCACGAGAATAAAAATACCAACGCAACACCAGTGACTATCAGAACTTTCCATCCCCACGCAGATAACAGATTCCAGAACCATCCCATTAGTGACCAGTCACCTTCCTCTACATGAATAGAGTCAGAGATTTTGTGTAACTTAGAAATGGCCTTATATACCGTTGGTGCATTATCTGGGAAAAAAACACAGCAACTCGATTGGATCATCTTACATACCCCACCTCGATCTGCAAGTAATACATCAAGGACCATACGATTCTGTAACGTCATGAGGCGATCCGCTTGAAGCTCAGCTGTCAGGTTGCTAAGGGCACCCGCAGTCTCGGTAATAGTGGATTCAACTACCCGTGTTAGTTGACGTAAGTTTCTACTGTTGACCATAGGCTCCCAGAACGGAAGGAAACCTTTGAAGAAGTCTCCTGCTTCTTGGCCAGTGGTGTCTTCCTTATTAAAAACACCTCTCACAACTCTAGTTTTGTGATAATCCGGTGCAGCAGTGTATGTCGGAGGCAACAGTTGAGCGATATAACATGAGCCTGAAAAGTCAGCGGGAAACCATGTATATGCTCTGTCTTTGCAAACAAAATAGGTTCCCTTAGCAGCTAAGAATGCAGGGGAAAACTGTGACGGGAAAACGTATGTCTCGGTACAGTCACTCTTCCCTAGTCGAGCTTTCGGATTCCTCCCGTTTCCTTGCAGACAGACCTGACCTTGGTGGGGTACGACCCAGATCGGAGTCGAGCTTTTACGTTTGTTCTCACCCAAAGTAATGCCATATTCCGTAACGTTCCAACCCATGTAAACTCGCAATTCATCCTTGGGAATAAACGGAGTGTTATTGACATCTCTAACCATGTCAGTAATCCCCTTTACCAAGGCTCTATTAGCGGAGTTATACCTAGTGGAACGCGGAGGTCGCGGGGGATAGGTCTCTAGAGCATAGGCGAGCATGGTCTGAAATGCCCAGAATGATCCATTATAACTAAATGGCAGAACCAGATAAGGGATACCCTTGTCCATGGTATGTGGTATCAAACCACACACCCAGCAGTTCGTTGTGTTTACCACTAGTTGGTGTTGGTGCAAGAGCTGAATGAAAGTGTTATTTATAAACTCAGAGCGTCGAGCTTGCTCATGTGCAGGAAAAGGATGGAAAGAATTAATGGAAACAGTAGTCGGAGAAACAGAAACATGGGGAGATACCGTAGATGTAACAGGTGCAAAGATCAGTTGAATACCAAAAATAATTCCGCCTACCAGAGTTATTAAAACAATCAGAAATGTCAGAGCACATTGCATTAGAAAACATTTGCTATATAATATTTCATACAGTTTTGTCTTGCGAGCATTTATGACGTTAGCCCGTCGCAGTTCAGGAAGCTCCATCTTCTACAACCGTTCACAATGGATGGTTTGTACCGGTTAAAAATTGCCTCTGTCTACCCTGGGAGTTCCCAAGATAAACAGAAGAAACCGACCTTGTGTCTGGTTTCCTGCAAGTTAAAACAAGGCACACGTTACGACCCTACGGTAACCCAGATGGCAAGGTGAGGGAACAACGCACAAAAAAAACAAAACACAAAAAATTACAGAGCAAACTTCCTGACTGAATGGAAATGTGATAAGATCAAAACAGTTTTCAAATAGAAAGGTAATTATGCAATGTTATTGGTTCATAGAATGAGATCGTAGGTTATATCTGTACTTTCCGGGTCTTGTCTGATCCTGAAATAGCTGGTCTATAGGTGCAGTAATGTTCGAATCCACAGGTGACAAATGTTCACTTTGTACAACACTCTGTTCAGGGTTCGATGGAACAGTTCCTGGTGGGGTATCAGAGTTCTGCGTTTCAGTTCGTTTGTCCGTTATGTACTCTGCATCACTGAAGGGGATGAGCCTAGGAACAGGTTCTGTCTCGGATTCACCAAATCCCTGTCTAACCCAGTTGTCGTAGGGGAGTGGGAGAGGGACACGCTTCGTATGGCTAGCGTGCACCCAATTCTTTCTTCCAGCTAGGCGTACAGCAGTTCTTGTTGCCAGGAGCACCTGAAACGGTCCCACAAATCTTGGCTGGAGGTTCCGGGTTCGTTCAAAATTCCGCACCACCACTTGATCACCGGGTTTCAACGTGTGGCCTGGACTCTCTGGTAGTTTAGGCAAGGATTCAAATACCTGTTGATGAATAAGGCTCAATTTAGCAGTCAGGTCAAAAAGGTAATCAATCAACATTGGATATTCGATCTGTTTGAATTCCTTTGGCCTAGGGACTCCCCAAACATTAGCAGGACGACCAAACACAATCTCATATGGGCTAAGCCCTACTCGAGAGTGTACAGTCGCTCTGGTGGACAGTAAAGCTAAAGGCAGTGCGTCTGGCCACGATAGACCAGTGGAAGCTTGAATCTTAGCGAGCTTTAGCTTCAAGGTACCATTGTACCCTTCAACCAAGCCTGCTGACTGTGGGTGATTCGCACTGTGGAATTTTTGGGTGATTCCCAGATCCGCACACACACTCTTCATAACTTTCCCTACAAACTCACTTCCATTGTCCGACCATACAATCCGTGGCATACCATACCTGGGGAAGTACTCTTTGGGGAGGATTTTTGCAGTAGACATAGCAGTGTTGTCCTTTAACGGATACGCCTCAATCCATCTTGAAAAAGCACAGACTACCACTAGGACATATTTAAGATTATTACATCTGTCCATGTGGATAAAATCCAACTGAATCACTTCAAAGGGACAAGAAGGGGGAGCAAAGTGACCAACTGGGGTTGGGGTTCCCTTGCCAGGATTATGCATCAGGCATATCATGCAATTTTTCACCACTCTTTCTGCACACTTAGTAATTCCATCGTTCTTCCATACTGGAGCTAACATCTTACATATCCCTTTCGAACTAATGTGTGCCGCTCCATGCGCCATCGTGACTACCGCAAGTACATACGCATCAGGTAACATCCAACGCTGCTGTTCAGACAAATCAACCCAACATCCACTTGAATCCATTCTACCCGTTTTCTCCTTCCATTCATTCTTCTCATTTTCAGTTGCTTCATTCTGGATTGCCTTCACGCTTTCAATTGTATTCTCACACATTCCTGATTCAGCAATCCATCTCGCAGACGTTGCAACGTACATTCGACTCATCATGTTCTTGGCCGTCTCTTTGGCGACCTCATCAGCAAACGCATTCCCACGGCCAACATCATCCGTAATCTTTCGATGTGCACTGCACTTCACAATCGCAACTTCATTCGGTAAGGTCAGAGATTCCAACAGGTCATTGACTAACTGTCCATGTTGGATCTTGGTCCCATGGACGTGAGAAAACCTCTTTCTTTCCACAGACGTCCAAAACTATGTGCTACGCCGAAGGCGTATTGGCTATCGGTAAACACATTCACTCTCTTTCCCTCAGTTAAAACACACGCTCTTGTTAATGCAATTAATTCTGCAGCTTGGGCAGAATTCTGATTTACTCTTGCGGTCTCAACAATCGTGCTCAAAGTTGTAACTGCAAACGCGGCCGTCACATCACCATTCTGTAGTTTAAAACATGACCCATCGACGTACAAAGTGCCATCTGGATCTAGTAACGGAGTATCTTTTAAATCAATCCTTCCTTTTGTCTCTTCCTCAGTTCTAAAACAACAATCATGGGGCTCTGAATCACTCGACTCTTGAGTAGTCGGCAACAGCGTTGCTGGATTCAATATGTTGCATCGCTTGATCTGAATGTGACTTGCCAAAAGCGTCAGCTCATAGCCTGATAGTCTAGCACTGGTGAGGTGCTGAGTTTTCGTTCGATTCATGAGTGTATCCACAGCATGTGGAACCATGACTACTAACATGTTGTTCATGACTAGTCCAGCAGACTTTCGAATAGACACTGCAGCTGCTGCTGTAGCTCTCAAACAACTTGGCAATGCTCTGGCTACCGGATCTAACGTGGATGAGAAATATGCACAAGGTCGCTGTTTGTCACCAAATTGTTGCGTTAAAACACTCAACGCACAACCTTCTCTTTCATGGACATATAAAGTAAACGGCTTACTGTAGTCAGGAGTACCCAACACAGGAGCTGAACACAGCACATCAAGTAAGTCGGAGAAGCTCTGTTGACATTCATCAGACCATGGCAAAGGGCTCGGAACACCTTTTCCAGTCAGGGCTACCAATGGTTTTGCCATGAGAGAAAAATTTGGGATCCATTGCCTGCAGTATGACGTAATACCCAAAAACGCACGCACGTCTCTCTGTGTGCTTGGTACCGTCATCTGCGAAATTGCTTTGATTCTCTCTGGGGTCAACCTTCTTCCCTCCTTTGACAAAAGATGACCTAAGTAGGTCACTTCTTGGCAACAATTTTGCAGTTTGGAAGGTGAAACCTTGTGATGTAAGTCTGACAAATGACGTAATAAAGAAATTGTAGCTGTTTTGCAAGTTTCCTTGTCATCAGCAGCCAGTAAAAGATCATCTACGTATTGGATCAGGGCAACACCAGGAGGAAGTACAAGAGCATCTAATTGACTTTTTAATGCTTGGCTGGAAATTGAAGGGCTCTCACAATAACCTTGTGGAGCGCGCTTAAACTTGAAACTGCGACCACCTAAGGAGAAACCAAAAATGTCTCTACTTTCCTCGGCTATCGGGATGCTGAAAAAGGCATTCTTCAAGTCTATCACTGTAAACCATGTGTCACGTGGTTTTAGGCCACTCCCTATTTACAGTGCTAAGTTAGCTCAATCAAGTTAGCTGTTGGAAAAACATCTTGTTGCTTTTGCTGCCTTTGCACCCGACACTGTTGTTACATATTATTCATTTGAGAAATGCAGACTCACTCTTGTCTCAAGTGAATGTTATTTATACATCCTTAACAGTTGCTAGTGCCCTTGGTCTGTACATCGAGTAAAGAACTGTTCTAGGACACTAGACGGTGCCGGCTGATTATGTTCAGGGTGATCGTACCACTGTTTAGTCACAACATGCACGCAGCTGCAAATACCAGAATGTCGTGGGCTTTAATATCACAGCGCAGCATATATTGTTAAAGCATTCGATAGAAGAGCTGTTGCAGAGAACACTGAGCTGATCCTGTGATGTGATACACCAAAGCTGATCTATACGGTATGGGGTCCCCTATGCAAGCCTATGAGACCTTCTAATAGTCTAATAATATTTTATTAGTTGCTAGAGAAAGGAGGGTGGTTGTTTTCCACTGTCATTAGTAATATGATCGCTCCTTTCATTTTCTATGGTATTGTAACAATGCTAATGGTAATGATCTTAACCATTTGTCTACTTATGTTAGCCAAAGTGCTGTATAACAGGACTCGAGGTTTATGAATAAATGCTTTAAACTTTACTGTGTCTTAGTTATTCTGTTGTGGACTGATATATATGTGCAAACGGGTATTTCGGGTTCCCACCATTCCTGAGAATAACTAAGTCGCATGTTCTGGGTTGTCTATACACTGGGAATCTCGGATAACGAATGTGACACTAAGCTAGTCGGATAAGGGGTTCTTAGTTCTGAGGGGAGTTTCTGGTACACCACAATTCTCTAAGGTTCTGGTTTCCTGCGCATAGTTCTGTGCATACGCAGAATCCCTACAACATGGCGCACCTAACGTTTGGTCTTAATATCTGAGATGCCTTAGTAGTGCTTTTTATTAGTCCACAACGCCCTCACTCTGGTTTCCGGATAACGGGAGTGACGGTTTAACCTACCTAGGTTTTAGGCTATAGGTTCATTCAAGCTTGATAATAAAAAAGATTACACTAATCTAAGCCCAAGTGCTACTGAAGATCTCGTTGTATCTTCTTTTTAATCCTAATGGCGGTAGATATTCCCGCTCATAGTAGGGTGTCTCTGCGTGCTCATTTGAGGACGTATGGGGTGCCTGATGATGGGATGGCAGTGGTGTTTGTCGTAAGTGCAAGTGCCACTTACCCTTATGAGTTGTTTTACTCTTGGGTTACCTTTGAGGCTGTGGAAGATACAGATAAAACGTTCCACAAATACACTGCTACGCAGGTGCCTCTACATTATACCCCATATATGGCTTTAGAAATTCCTATTTCAACCTGGCAGCACACTATTTGGTTTAATGGCGCCCTCCCCCACACGGTCACCCCGGCGAGACTGGGTCCTTTGTCAATTGAAGGAGCTACTTGGCTGGTGCTGGCCGGACATACGCCTCATCCACGCTACCTGACGGTAGGAGTGGATAGCTTACGTATACTACACACGACCTTGATTACGGTCCATAGGGCGTTAGTGCAGTATGTGTCGTGCACTGTACAGGTGGGGGCACCTGCAGTTGCGGGACACGGGGCTGATCACCATCATGCGGTTGTGATCAGTCCTGTAATGGTAAACGCGGTTGTTGGCAAGCGCCCCCAGAATAAGGATGAGTATCCTTATTGGCTTGCAGAGAAATTCGATCAACTGGAAGCCGTGTTTCCTAACACTAGTCCTGTGGATAAACACAGGATACTCACTATTACTTTGCCGAAAGAACTAGTCCCGGACATTGTCGATTGTGACAATTGGGGCAAAGTCTTTGCCGCGACCTATTCGAAGTGCTTCGGCACTACGTCTATGTCCGTACTACCTTCCGTTATCAAGAAAGTCCAGGAGGACCATGGGGCGGAAGCAGCTATTGAATTGGGAATGCAGCTTATCGACAGCTTCGATATAGTATGTTCCATGATTATGGGAAATCTCAAAGGAGATGCCATGCAGTTTCAAGTGGGAAACATGATGGCACTTATTGCGGATGACGATAAGCCGAGGGAGTTTGCAAAAGTTATTGCGAAAGCCTATAGGATGGTTGGACGTAGTGCCCTAGGCGTGAAACCCGTCATCAAAATTCCTGATGTAGTACAGCACACTAAAGTGAGTTCGTCTACAAAAGACGATAAACCCAACTTTCCAAAACAAAATTGGCGAGCTAAAAAACAAGATAAACAGCAACAGAAACAGGAGACTCGTCCAGCGTCCCCAGTTCAGGCATATGTTGAACGCACTTATGATTTGCGTGATCGTTCTCGTATTAAGTCACCTGATAGGTTTCAGGTTCCTGACCAGCGCTCTCCTCGTTCTTCACAGGAAACGGCGGCTTCACACTTTGGTGGAGGAGACCGTGGGAGAGGCCGGGGTGCTCAAGGTCGAGACCAGCCCCGACAGGCGGACGGAAAAGGCAAGCAGGAGGATTCTGCACGTCCACGTCCTCCGTTTCAGAAAAAGAAGGTTGCTGCAATCTCAGCGAAGTATGCCTCAGATGGTGAGGACACAGCTTCTGAACATGAAATGGGCGCTGACGCTGCTAGACAGCGCGGCGGAAGTTACAGTAGTGCGGGGAGCACTGCGTCCATTTCTGGAGGCGACAGCAACTAAAATCTATGTAACAGTAGAAACTGCTGATACTCGCGTAGCCCCCCCTGAGAGATTATTTGACGTAGTCCTCAATATTGAGGGTGACATACAACGAAAAATTAACGCGGTATGTTGGGATAATCTAACAACCACCTATGATATACTATTGGCGGAGAAAGATTGGCCCCCGGCTTTCGTTCTAAACGCTCCAAGGGGGGAAGAAGTCATTCTTCCTTCTTTTGGACACGTAGTGCCCAAGGAGGAGTCTAAGAAGTTGGCCGAGGAGTGGGCGTGGGTGCTTGCACCTGCGTTGTATCGTAATCAGGTGGGGTGGGATAAAAGTTCTACCCTCCACGAATTTCCATTGCGGTCCGACCCCCAGCCTCAGCCCCAATACCCTATGCGTCGTGAGGCTCGGTCTCACGTCGCGGCAATCCTTGAACAATTAGAATATCAGGGAGTAATTGAAACGTGTGTGTCATCCATGAATAATCCTTTATTCACTGTAACGAAGCCTGACGGATCGTACCGCCTAGTTTTGGATTACCGACACTTAAACTCGCACTGCCGGAATTGTGCGGTGCAAAATACCCATAGTTCAGCTCTCGTCGATAGTCTTGTGAGAAAAAGGTTCAAAACCACACTCGACTTGTCCAATGGCTTTTATTGCCATAACATATCCCCTCATAGTTATGAGTGGACCGCTTTTACTTCGGGTGGTAAACAAAAAGTGTTCAAAAGGCTACCAATGGGCTATAAGAATAGTCCTGGGGTATTTGCTGCCCGTGTGGTCTCTCTCTTAGAGATGGTAGACCCGGAGGCGTACTCGTACGTTGATGACATCTATTTAACAGACGACGAGTTGCTTCCACACCTTGCTCGCGTGGACAACATAATTACTATGTTTGCGGACTTTGGTTACAAGTTTAACTTTAAGAAGTCCCACATTGCCAAGTACACAGTTTTATTCTTGGGGTACGAACTCAACAATGAGGGCCGAGGCTTGGCTCCGCAGTTCCTTGAGAAATGCGCACGCCTTCGTATCCCTACGACACTGAAACAACTACAATCATTGCTGGGCTTTCTGAATTTCGGTCGTACCTACATTCCTGAATATGCCCAGCGTATCAAGACACTATATGCCTTGGTGCAACCTACTTTTACCAAATCTTGCTGGCTGCCAGAACATTCGGCTGCATTACACTCTTTGCAGTCTGACCTTCTTACTGTGAAATATTTACAAACTCGTGATAACCACACAAACCTGGTCATAAGAATTGTACCGGGTGTGGAGGGGTTCACGTACTTAACATACAATGAAGGCGACACAGTCCCCATTGCTTACAAATCTCATTTATATACTTCGGCTGAAATGTGTTTCTCCACTGTCGAGAAAGTTTTGACAGCAGTTCAGATGGCCATCCTGAAAGAACGAGCGCTATCACAGGGGAAACGCATGATGGTGGTGACACCATTTCCTGCCCTAGAGGCAGTCACTAAAGCAAGTGTGCCGAATTCTAAAGCTTTGCATCCAAGGTGGATACAATGGGCTACCTCCTTAGCCTCGCCTGACGTCGAATACATCTTTGACGCAGGGCTACAGACTCAGGAGAGTTTGGAGTATGAATTAGTTCATCCGGCTCCACTTACATTGCGCCCGTTGGAGGAGTTCCATTGTGTCATATACACTGATGGGTCCGCGCAGCCCGCAACTGGATCAAGGCACGCTTATTCAGAGGCTTGCGCAATTGTTGTTGGTACTTTCGTGAATGGAGAATTCATACAGGATGCGGTGCATACACAGACTTTGGGTGATTGTACCGCACAATTGGCGGAGCTTAGAGCTCTAGTGCTTGCACTGGAATTTGCTGATTACAGAGTCACAACTCTTATAGTGAGTGATTCTTACTATTGTGTACAATCTTACAACGACAATCTGATGTTTTGGATCGCGAATGGATTTCGTGATTCAAAAGGTAGCACAGTGAAGCATAAAACGCTTTGGGCAAGGGTGGCTGAACTAAAATGCAGTCGACCCCTTGTGAATGTTATTCACACTCTTGGTCACCAACGAGTTGGCGTCCATGCTGTCGGTAACAGTTTGGCTGACGAGGCAGCTAAAACAGCAGTGGCAACATACTTAGTAGCAGCAGTTACAAGATCGAAAAGTAAGATCGATGATGACATCTTGGCAGCTATTGCTGCATCAGAGACTGGGACGAACTTCCCTAGAGGTTTCCCTTCTCGATACCATTATCACTTAAGTCCTGATAACGTCCCGTTAGTGAGGATTAATGATGTTGGGGATAGGGTTATTCCCAATTCGGACTGCAGGCCCGCATTGGTACAAGCTGCGCACAAGGGTGTTGCGTCTGCGCACGCCGGAGTGTCCACAACTGTGTCACTGTTGCAACAGCGTTATTGGTGGTACGGTTTGTACAAACATACACGGACTTATGTCCTCAATTGTGGGATTTGCCAACAAATAAAGCCATCTACGGTGGCGCGTCCACCACAAATGCAGCTGCATATATCTAATCAACCACTAGCGTGTGTTTATTTAGATCACTGCGGTCCTTTTTCCTCGGACACTGCGTACAAGTATATCTTGGTTGCAGTAGATTCGTGCACACGTTTTCTTTGGGTGTGGCCACACAGGAGTGCTGATGCCAGGACTGTCATCAAAGCATTGCGTGTCTTTATGGGGAGTTTTGCATGTGGCACCCTTCACTCTGATCAGGGCCCTGCGTTCGCCTCTAAGGCTTACAAAGAAGCTATGAGAAGTTTGGGGGTCCAAGTCAAATTTTCGTCTCCATACCGGCCTGAGGGCAATAGTGTTGTGGAACGAATGAACCATGACCTAAAGCAATCATTGACAGCCAGGGTGTTAGGTACTGGCAAAAACTGGCTAGCCCATTTGTATGACGTCCAAAGTGCACTTAATAATCTCCCTAGAAGGTCTCTGGGTGGGAGGACCCCGTGCATGATGCTCTTCGGAGTTCGAATGTTTGTCCCTGACCTTGAGGGTCTCGACATGGCGGCGGAAGCCGCGCCTTTTGACTTAGATGACCACTGTACTGTCTTACAGAATCTTCAAGAAACAAGAGACACTCTAGCAAAAGAGCACATATCCTCTGCGACCGAAGCTGGACTTCAGATTCCGGTAGTCGGCTGGCTACCCAGAGTTGGTGATCTGGTCCGTGAGAAGGTGGAGAAGAAGAAGGAGTTTGGCCCCTCTTATCGTGCACCAGTGCCGGTGCTTGGAGTTGAGGGTACCCGCACAATTGTTTTGCCTCCATTTCCTGGTCACAGAGACAACAGGTACATTTCAGTTGACAATGTCAAGCTACACAGGGTGGCCGATACTCCATAGTCTGACACCTTCAGTTTCTTGCCCTTCGATGATGCGCAGTTCTGTTGTGGTTCCACCATCTGACATCGTGCCTGAGGTTGCCATTGAAATGCAAGTACTTTCTGATTCTGCTGTTTCAACTGCGGATGGTGCTTTGCCTGATGATGCTGAGTATTCTTATCCTGCTGATGTCACTTTGTCCCTTTTGCATTCAACTGAAATTGTCCAGTCTAATTCTTCCTTTGGAACGGAATCATTGACTTCCACTGCCCCTTCCAAATTTTCAAAATTTTTTGCCTGGTTCAAGAGACAATTTTTGGTTCCCCCCTGGATTTACATTTGGCTGGTGCTCATTTGCATTTTTTTGTTCATGTCCATTGGTTTTGTGGTAGTGTTTTTTAGGCTGATAAATGGACACTACCTGAATGAACGTTCTACAATTAGATTAATTAATGGAACTTTGGCCCCACATTCATCGTCGCACATCATGAAGAGGGACCAGACTTTTGTAAATATCACCGCCTGGCCTGTCCGTGATGGAATAGCATGGGATGCAGTTAAATTTCAAATTCATGGGCCCACGGAAGTGATTAATGTGCCATCTGTATATCGTGTTTCTATGGGTGATGTGGTGAAGCAAGACATTCGATCTGATGATTGGGATGTTAAAACTATAGAGACACTGTTTTCTGATTTGAAATACTATGCCGCATTTGATGCTGAGGATTTGTATTTGAATAATGAAAACTATGCAGAACAGTTTTGTTATCAACATTATGGCACACATTTTCTTCATAGGGCGAACACATTTCGTAGTTTAGTCAACTTTACGCAGTGGGAACATTGCCCAGCCCCGAAGATTGGTAGTTCAAAAACATTGATCGAAAACTTTTCGTATTTTTGGGATTTCAGTGTATCCAATAATGCATCTTTTTATTTTAAGCTCAGAGACAAACCTATTTCAAAGGTGCGTTTGACCCACACTAAATTGTTGTTTTCTAAGTCCTTCATGGACGATTTGGCAATTGGAGGGTATGACGTTTGGAAACATACTATTGATCTCAAATCGGTTTGGGGAACTAAATCTTGGCAAGTACAAGGTACAGAAGCTTTACATCGTGCCTGCCTCATCCCTAACCACATGTTATTTTTAAATTCCACAATTTTTCAGACAACCTGTTTGGGATTGGCTATTTCGAAAAAATTAAATTCCCCCTCAATCCCGGATCTGGGTGCTTATCCTGGTTGGGAGAATCACGCAGATCTGTCCCTTACTATGTTGCAGTCTTTTATTTCCAATTCCACCTTTAATATTAGTGCATTGGACCCTAAAGGTTGGTTGGTATGGCAAAAAAGTTCGGATACCTGTCAACGTAGATTTTTGGGGTTGATTCCCGGGTACATACAGGATAGAGTAGACCCTCGTTTTTTGTCCTCACACACTGTCACTACCTACTCGGTAGGTAAATTGTGTCAGTCATGGTTGCAACATTCCACATTAGAATCAGTTAAATTTCACTTGTCCCGTTTGCATGACAAAATTGATTTGAATGATTTTGTTAAAGGTCCCGCATTGGGAAGATCCAAAAGATGGGTGTATGCTGTTTACAACGAGGTTTGGAAGTTGTCGCAGATTGAGGCTGCTTCCAGGCTCCGTGCTATTGACCAGGCCAATATGGAAAAAGTGTTGGCAGTAATAGATAATAGTATGAATACCTTATCTTCGAGAATATATACATTGGATAACATCGTTTCATCTGTTGTAGATATTGTCCAGGACGATGTGTCTGTGTTGTATCATGGTCAAAATCAATTGCGTTCGATAATGCAATTTGCATGGACTTTGCAGACGTTAAAGGCGGGGAAAGTGCCTTGGGATTATATGAATTTTTCTTCTTTATTCCGCCCATTTAATCTGACAACAAAGCAGCAATTCATGTCCTTGAAAGATGCTACGTATTCACTACTGCATATAGAAAAGTTAGAACCTTTGCCTTTTTCTGTTGCTGAGTCGGATTATGCTGTGTGGCTTATCCATGGGATGGTCACTCTATCGATTTCTATGTATAGGTTTAGTTCGTGCATGAAACATTATGCCTTAGGCAGATACGAAAAACTTGGTTCTGCATTCTTGCATGAGGTCTGGTCTCTCCCATTTACATATCGCTGTGAGAGAGACGGCAAAGAAGTTTATTTGAAAGGTGAGGAGTGTACGTCTGCTCCTGATCATTCTGTAGTATGTAGACATATCCAATTACATGGATCATGTAATATGAATGCCCCTAATTTAGCTTGCGTATTGAAGGGCATTCCTGTGCCAGTTATAACGGCGTCATTTACGCTGCTTGCTAATGGTAGTTATTTGCTTTTAAATAGTGAGGCTTGCTGTGGGATGTTAACTGGAATTCCCTATATTGTTTCAGTTTCACGGAGAGCAATTTGCTGTAATAACGTGCTTTTCCCACCCCCGCAAGGCCGACTGGATATATCCATCTGGCCGACGATTCCAACCTTGAAAGCAGAGTTCAATAGGATGAGCAGAATAAGGGCTCTTTTGTCTCAAAAAGAAGGTTGCGTTGACTTCGTCACGTGAAACATTTCTCCTTCAGGTGGCGAACACTCGCACGGAAGTTCAAGCGCTTTTGAATACTGACCTCCCCCTACATTTTGGCACACTAATACACACTAACTTCAATGCTTCTTCTACGACTGGTCTGGTCCATTTTTTTAAAATTGTAGGCTCTGGCCTTGTGACGTCTTTCCAGTCTATCTTTGGTATAATACCAGCTATTTTTCATTCTATTTTTTCTGGGGTTTTCGGAGGGTTTCCTCTGATACTCGCATTAATTGCTGGCATACTCCTGTTGGTCTGCGCACTACGCTATGGCTGCACGACTTGCGCTACTCGACCACGGATTCAGCCTGTTCCATCTGCGTAGCCAGATGTGGGAAACTTATGGGACTTTGCCACTGGCTGCCTTGAGTGTCGCTTATGGATTATCCTTCCAGTTCCCGTTTTTCACTTGTGTACAGCCTGTTTTTCACTGTCTCGAATGTCCGTTCCAATGGGCTCTAGATATGTGTCTGTCAAACTTGGTGTCACCTGACCTGGATTTTGATCGACTGATGTATCCCTTAGTGGTTCATGAGTTTGACTGTTCTGGAGTCGGGTTTATGGCCTTGGGTGCGGCGCATGGAGTCCTTGGATTATGAGATATCGAGAAAGCAGCAGTTGACTTCCTGGCACGAAGTTACATCGAGATGCCTGCTTCTTGTCCACGTGGAGTGCTTGATGCTCATTTCCCTGTGGAACACGTGTGTTCTTTTTCTTTGCTGAATTGGATGACAGCCAATTTTGCGGATGACTCCAATGAGTTTCTACTGGAAGCTGCAGCTGCATATGCTGCTTATACTTTCCTAAATTGACTACCGGATGGCGAGTTCAATGGAGTGAATTTTTTTCTATCTTCTCACAAACGATCGTTGGCCTCTATGGACGATGGATTGTGTTTTTACATTTTTTTTCTCTCTCTCTCTCTTCTTCGTAATTTTTTCTTCCTCTCATTTTCTGAACTCACATTTCAAGTTCTTTAGTCTGCATCGTTGATCTTGAACTCTGCGTTCTGTTGGAATATTCACCCCTGGTTGTACAGTGGTTCGATCAAAGGGGGATGTCACGTGGTTTTAGGCCACTCCCTATTTACAGTTAGCTCAATCAAGTTAGCTGTTGGAAAAACATCTTGTTGCTTTTGCTGCCTTTGCACCCGACACTGTTGTTACATGTTATTCATTTGAGAAATGCAGACTCACTCTTGTCTCAAGTGAATGTTATTTATACATCCTTAACAGTTGCTAGTGCCCTTGGTCTGTACATCGAGTAAAGAACTGTTCTAGGACACTAGACGGTGCCGGCTGATTATGTTCAGGGTGATCGTACCACTGTTTAGTCACAACATGCACGCAGCTGCAAATACCAGAATGTCGTGGGCTTTAATATCACAGCGCAGCATATATTGTTAAAGCATTCGATAGAAGAGCTGTTGCAGAGAACACTGAGCTGATCCTGTGATGTGATACACCAAAGCTGATCTATACGGTATGGGGTCCCCTATGCAAGCCTATGAGACCTTCTAATAGTCTAATAATATTTTATTAGGTGCTAGAGAAAGGAGGGTGGTTGTTTTCCACTGTCATTAGTAATATGATCGCTCCTTTCATTTTCTATGGTATTGTAACAATGCTAATGGTAATGATCTTAACCATTTGTCTACTTATGTTAGCCAAAGTACTGTATAACAGGACTCGAGGTTTATGAATAAATGCTTTAAACTTTACTGTGTCTTAGTTATTCTGTTGTGGACTGATATATATGTGCAAACGGGTATTTCGGGTTCCCACCATTCCTGAGAATAACTAAGTCGCATGTTCTGGGTTGTCTATACATTGGGACCGCCGAGCTAAATCTCGGATATCGAATGTGACACTAAGCTAGTCGGATAAGGGGTTCTTAGTTCTGAGGGGAGTTTCTGGTACACCACAATTCTCTAAGGTTCTGGTTTCCTGCGCATAGTTCTGTGCATACGCAGAATCCCTACAACACATGAGGCCGATGCAGGAATCAACGTCAATAATGCAGTGATATCTGGTACCACAGGAAACTGTGGAATCACTATTTTGTTAACCTCTCTGAGGTCAATCACAAATCTGTAGATTGGAGGTTTGGAAGGGTCAGTGCGTTTCAAAATCGGCAGAACAGGACTATTGCAGACATTTCCTCTAGTTTCCTCTATCACATCTTTCTGTATTAAGTCTTTCACGATTAGTAAAAGTGCACGTTCACCTTCATTCGAAATCCGATATTGTGGGATTTGTGGGAATCTAACATTCGCTTTCAGACTCACATAAGGGGAAATTTCCAAAAGACCTACATCGTTAGGACCAGTTGCCCAAAGAGTATCAGGGAGAGAACGCAGCTCCGGTGGGAGCTTATCCATCGACATGTACATTGGAGAAATGACTCTCTTACCCAATGTGAGCTGTACTCCCGAAGGAGAACAGTACAGTGTCGCATGCAGGCGTTTCAACAGATCTAAACCAAGCAGATTCTCATTACAACCGGTTGTTAGAATAAGGGGTGCTTCCAGTTCGCATGACCCAACAGAAATTGACAAAGGACTAGAAACAGGATTGTGAACAGGGGCGCCTGAGAAACCTACTGAAGTGTTCGTTAAGCCAGACAAAGGTGCGCCAGGGAGTTTCGCATGCATAATTGAACTTTTTGCCGCACCAGTATCCAACAGAAACGGTTCGACCACGCCTGATGTAACTACTGCGACATAAGGTCCACTCTGATCAACTGGAACTGATACTACTCCCTCTCTTTGCCTGTGGCTGTCCTAGTACTCGCTTTTCTGAATCTCTTCATTATTGTCATAGTAATCCTCAACATGATACTGTGGAGATCTACCTGGTTGCGTAGATTGTACATTTCGCTGATCGAAATAATTTGATGGGCGATCAGCCTGTGGAGTCATTGTACCACGTCCTCTACCTCTAGGAGCTTGCATAAACCCACCACTACCTCTATGAGCTGGGACACCACTGGTTTGTGTGTGCAGTACTGGACACTCGTTCTTATAATGGCCCTCCTTTTTACAATAAGCACACTGATTCCATGCTAACTGTTGTCGGGGAAAACCATAATTAAATCTTTGGGACGTCCCTTGCTGGAATTGTGGCTGTTGCTGAAACTGAGGTCGCTGCTGTGAATCTGACTGAACTGTGCGGGGTGGGTATGCCTGTTGCAAAAAAACTTTAGTTTTTAAATCCTTTGTATTCTTTTCTGACTTTTCCCTCTCTTCTTTCTCTCTATTCTCGTAATACTGAGCAGTTGCAAGTATCTGTGCTGTCGTCGACACTGCCCATGCACTCTCAGAATCTTTTAATTTGTTACTAAGCTCAGGCAGTAAATTAAATACAAACTTGTCGACAAACAACCTCTGACCTCCTTCAGTACTCATATCTTGCCCACTGTGGTCTACGAAGGTCTCTTCAAATCTAGTGAAGAAGTCAGAGACGCTTTCGTCCTTCTTTTGCTTGCATGCTGATAATTTATCCCAGTTGACCCGTAACGCTGGCATCAGCGTTTTCATCAGATTAATTATTCTGCCAGGTAAAGCAGCAATCAGTGGCTCAGGTTTAGCACCACCAACTTGTTGCGTGTCTGCCGCTACAATAGCTGGCCAATCACCTCCTAAGGCGACTGGGTGGTTCTCTTGCCGAATCTTGGCCCATATAGGCTGTGGCACTACATTGCCAAATAGCATTTCGATGTCTGCCAAATTCATGACACACACTTGAACCGTCTGCGTTAATTCTTTATAGTAACCAGCAGGATTCTTACGCGGGTCCGGCAATGCCTGTTTTACTGCTAACACTTCTGCCCGCTTCCAAGGGATGTGTATCCACACTCTATGGAAATGCGCCGGGGCAGCTGCAATGCCCTGAGCCGCATCAGCTTGAACTGCTTCGCGCCATATCGGCGAAACTTCCCTCATCGGATACTGACCTTGCTTCTTCCTCGTAATCGGAGAACCATCAGAACCCATTGCAGGCCGAGAAGGAGAATCCTCCCTATAAGCTAAAATCAGTTCTAACGCTTCCCTTACTTCTGAACCTATCACCATTCCTGCGGCGAACTTTTGCTGAATATTTATCAAATCAGAGGGGACGGAATCTGAGTCATCATCATCCCATTCCTCACGCAAAAGAGAACACATCATGTCAAAGACATAACGCTGAGTTGGTTCATTCCATTGCATAAATGTATCTGACACTCTTCGTGCATCATACTTCGCAGCTTTCGACATCCACCTAAGAGCTGTTGAATCTAACATTTCTCGTTCCTGAGGACCAGGAAATTGGCTACGTCTCTGTGTAGAGTCAGAAACGGGGGTCCCAATTAAAGACCTGTAGAGAGGAGTTAGGATATTAGTTACAGAGTCGGTTATTTTCCGACGAACCGAAAGCGGAGTCAGAATGTTTACAGAGTTCGGGAACAGGGAAGCTGGAGCAGATGAAATGGTAAGGGTGGGAGTAGCAGGTAAAGCAGTTTGCGAAACGACAGGTAAAGGCGGAATAGACAACCCAGGAAGAGGGGGTGCCGAGGGAACATTTACCACAGGAAGGACAGGAGCTTGAATCAAAGGAAGTGGAGCAACTATTCCAGGCTGACCAGCAGCTGGCTGCACAACAGGTAGTAACTGTGGTGCTGTATTACCCTGTGCATATGGTGGAGGTGATCTCAACAGATAAGACAACAGAGGATCCTTTTCAGGGTCCTCTATCGGCTTAGCAGGACAAGATGGCAAGACAGGGTAGCATTTATCAATCGCCAAATTATGTGTTCTATTCGCTATCTCTATTGTTTTCTCAGTCTCGTTGACATGCAACTGTCTAGCAGACTCCATTAATGTCAACCCTTTCTCTTTCTGTTCCTTCTTCATCTTCCTAATTTCTCTCTGTTTAGCTTCTTTACGCCATACGCGAAAAGAATCAAACATTGCCGGCCGGGCTTTCCTTTTTAAACAACTTCATCTCTAGATTGTCGAGAATTTCGGTTTCAAAGCTACCATGCGGTGGCCAACTAAGGACACCATCTTTCCTGGTGTAACGGACCCATACTTCATTATAAGCGATAGGACCTACACCGTGTTTACAATAGAGCTCATATGTAGGAGTTCCAATTGGAGGAACCGAACACGGATCCTCCAACCGGGAATCCCCGTTGCAACTTAACCAGGACAAGAAACAATTACTACTGTTAGTCATTATAAACTAAGGACAGATTCCAACCAAAATGCGCAAAGAACTTAGGCCTACCAAATGAACTAATACCAAAACAAAGATTATCTTAACAAGAGCAACCAATGATAATCTACGAATTCAAAAACAAAACGTATCCAGAGAACAAAACAAGAGCAACCAAGCACAACCCACTTAATACTTAACTGAAATGTGGAAGACGTCACCAAGGAGAACCCGTCTACGTCTCGCCGTACTAAGGTCTGCACCTCGGGTCCAAGACAGGGCGACAGTCAGGGCAGCGGTCCTCTGTAGACGTCTAGGAACGGGAACCCTCGTGGAAGAGATCGTCGGGCCACTTTTACGACATACAGGGATCGATGAAGTGGGGTACCTCCCTCCGGAATCTTCACACGAAACTCCTCGAAATTTTCAGGCTTTGGACCGGTACCGGATGACGTCGCCCTACGTTGGGCGCCAATTTGAGGTTCTGGACTTTTAAGAGTCCAGAGGTGTCAGGGAAACAACACCCAAAGACCCCTGAGTTCCTTCCTGTCTTGGTGCACAAATGAAACAGAGACGCGGGCTTCTCGATGGTGGCGTCAGAGACCAAGATTTATTTACTGCAGGGACACAGAAGTCATAGGAACCACACAACGGCAGAATCTACGAGACTGTTCGATTTGCAAGAAGTGGGTTGCACCTTAAATACATAAAATATGCCTTCAGGCAACATTACACGAATACTTTTCATGCCCAACCCGGTATCCCAAACAGACAATAAATATACACTAAACAATAATTAGTCGTAGGTTTTCAGTATTCGATCAAATCCCTTTGTCAGTTTCCCATTCTTTGCCCGATCCTCCCCATCATAAAAATCGTATCCTCCCCATCGTAAAAGCCCAGAAGGAGAGGAGCAGAGCCAGGTGTGGGAGATAGAAAAGTAGGATAGAGATGTTTATGGATCATAAACGGGCATGGCTACCGTCTTCGGCCTCTCAATCAGGACAATGGACACGAGAACCAGTATAGCAGGGCTGGCCTCAGGCAGGGGAGGCAGCTTTATTCTGCCTAGTCACGCAGCGTCAGCCTCTTCGGGCTCGGGCTTACGTGTCCTTAACAAGATGATTATGCCGGGGTCATTGCTCGTCCATTGACTATGTGAGGGCAAGAGACAAAATGGGTGCCGTATCTAAAATGGATGCCATGGCTTTACAACAGAATGCCCTATTTCTTTGTGAATTCATGCTCGTAGCGTAGCGAAAACACTGTCATATATATAATGGATCATTTACGGTTCATTGGTACCAAAATCGTGTCAGTACTACGATACCGAATACACGGGTTCGGATCGCTGCAGAACCTCACCCTGCGAGCCCCTGCTATTATTTTTTAAGAAATACCCTAGCAACCTAGCCCACCCAAGGGCCTCATTAAAATAAAAAGCGAGAACCCGTGACCCCAGCGCAAATTTTTGCCGATTTTTTATTTATTTTCAAAATGATAGTGGGTCAGGGTTTTACTGCCTTGTTGTATACCTTTGTTTCTCAGTTTTTGGGTGATTCGCTTCTACCGAGCCCCAAGATGGCTGCCAACAATTCCTGGTTTGGAGTGCTAGCAGCCAATCAAGTGAAGCTTGCGCACGCGACTTAGGCTCCGCCCAAATATCAAAACTTTTATTTTTCTAATTTCTCAGCAACTACAGAACAGATTTACACCATATTTAAAAGGTCGCTTTCTGACCCAAGCACTACCTTTCTGCCAAATTTGGAGTTCAGTATTTTCGGCTGTAGCCCTGCACAAACTTTCCTATGGGAAATTGATTTTTTGACTCTTATTTTTTTAATTTCTCAAAAACTACTGAATGTCTTTACACCATTTAAAAAAAGGTCACTTTCTGAACCAAGCTCTACCTTTCTGCGAAAATGGAGATTAACATGGAGAAAACAAGTTTTGGGACCCCCTTTTTTCTCAACCAACGCTTGACAAATCACCCCCAAACTTTCAGGATAGGAGCTGACCTGGATAGACTTTATTTTGGAAGAATTTCTGGAAGATTCGTCAAATGACGGCAAAGTTATTAGCAAATCAAAAAATGCTTTTCCTATGGAAACTATGTTCTAACTATAACTACCTACTGGCGACCGCCCATATTTATTTATATATATATATATATATATATTCACTGAAAAAACCATAGGTTTCACACAAGTTATAGTTAGCGGACATTTTACTGATAAAAAACCATTGAAATTCCCCCGTTATAGTTAGTGCAGGCAACTATAACTCACGCGACCGCAATCCTCTGCTGATGCTAATACTGTATTTAGACACTTATTTACCCATGTCTTCTTCCATAAATTTTTAGCTATACATATATTACAAATATTTTTTTTTCATAAAGACACATATGTCATCAGCAGAGGATTGCGGTCGCGTGAGTTATAGTTGCCTGCACTAACTATAACGGGGGAATTTCAATGGTTTTTTATCAGTAAAATGTCCGCTAACTATAACTTGTGTGAAACCTATGGTTTTTTCAGTGAATTTGCAAGGTTTTTTAAATGCTAAGTTACTTTACGCCGTTCGTGGCGTGCGCGCCCACTTTACGCAGTTCGTTCCGTGCGCGCACGGTGCGCTTCGCGCACCGTGCGCTCGCTTCGCGCACTGCACACCCACTTTACGCAGTTAGTACCGTGCGATGAGCCATGTACGCACGATGCGCTTCGCGCACCGTCCGCACACGGAGGCCATATTAGGCGCATCGTTGATAATGGATATCTATTGATTGGTCTGTTGCGCGATATGCCATGCACTAAAGGTGCCATGCAGGCACCTTTTGCACACAGGGTGTAGAGAACGTGGATATTGTTTTTTTTTTTATTTATTTTTTACCGTACGCGTACGGTAAGCGTAATCGGCGATTTTTCGAAAATAACCAAAGTTAAATTTTTCCCTTTGTGGGTCCTTTGAGGACATCATAAACATGACTGGGTGGTTGGGAGCTGTCTAGCAAGCCTCTTTTATTGTTTTCCGAGTTTGCTTTTCCTCCACTGCCCTCAGAGTGCGAGAGAGAAAATGGCGGCCGACACTTCCTGGTTTCGACCGATTCGAATGTTTACTAAGATCTAACAGCCAATCAGAATCGCGCTCGCGCACGTCACCGTACACGTACGGTAAGCTTACAGTAAGCTCACGGTAAGCGCACCGTAAGCTGGCTCAGATATATATATTGATTTAAATGCTATTTTCCCAGTATCTACTGAACAGATTTACACCAAACCTACAAAAGGCACTTCCTTGACCTGAGGACTACCTCTCTGCCAAATTTCAAGTAACTCTGTTCAGCCGTTCGGGCTGTAGCTGTGTCTAAAGGTCCTATGGAAAAATGCATGGGAAAAACGCGTTTTGGGACCCCCCTTTTTTCTCACCCCCGCTTGACGAATCCCCCCGAGACTTTCAGGGTAGGAGCGGAGCGTAGCGCCCCACCTATTTTGAAAATTTCGCGAGGATTCGTCGACCGGCGCCAAAGTTATTCAAATAGAATGTTGCGGATTTCCTATGGTAAGAGGGTCCTAACTATAACTACCTACTGGTGACCGCCAGTAGGTAATATATATATATATATATATATATATTCACTGAAAAAACCATAGGTTTCACACATGTTATAGTTAGCGGAAATTTTACTGATAAAAAACCAATGAAATTCCCCCGTTATAGTTAGTGCAGGCAACTATAACTCACGCGACCGCAATCCTCTGCTGATGCTAATACTGTATTTAGACACTTATTTGCCCATGTCTTCTTCCATACATTTTTAGCTATACATATATTACAAATATTTTTTTTTCATAAAGACACATATGTCATCAGCAGAAGATTGCGGTCGCGTGAGTTATAGTTGCCTGCACTAACTATAACGGGGGAATTTCATTGGTTTTTTATCAGTAAAATTTCCACTAACTATAACATGTGTGAAACCTATGGTTTTTTCAGTGAATTTGCAAGGTTTTTTAAATGCTAATTCCTAACTATAACGTGTGTGAAACCTATGGTTTTTTCAGTGAATTTGTACGGTTTTTTAAATGCTAAGTTACTTTACGCCATTCGTGGCGTGCACGCCCACTTAACGCAGTTCGTTCCTTGCGCGCACGGTGCGCATCGCGCACCGTGCGCGCACAGTGAGCACGCGGTGCGCTTCGCGCACCGCGCGCCCACTTTACGCAGTTAGTGCCGTACACGCAAGGTGGGCACGCGGTGCGCGTAGCGCACCGTGCGCACATGGAGGACATATTATGCGCTTCCTTGTGATAGGTAATCTGTTAAATTTAATTTGTAAGTGATGACAATAATACGCCATGCACAGAGAGTGTTTTTTTTTTTTTATTAAAATTTTTAGCGTAAGCGCACCGTACGCGTACGGTAAGCGTAATCGGCGAAATTTTCAAAAAATAAAAATTTACCGTTTTTGGCCTTAGGGGATCTTTGAGGACTCAACTAACATGGCTATGTGCATGGGCGCTGTCTAAACAGCCCCTTTATATGTTTTTTGCCTTTGTTTACAGCCCCCCCTCAGAGTGCGAGAGAGAAAATGGCGGCCGCCGCTTCCTGGTTTCGACCGATTCGAATGTTTACTTAGATGTAACACCCAATCAGAATCGCGCTCGCGCACGCCACCGTACGCGTACGGTAAGCTTACGGTAAGCGTACCGTAAGCTGGCTCAGATATATATATTGATTTAAAGGCTATTTTCTCAGAATCTACTAAACAGATTTACACCAAACCTACAAAAGGCACTTCCTTGACCTAGGGACTACCTCTCTGCCCAATTTCTAGTAATTCTGTTCAGCCGTTCGGCCTGTAGCCCTGTCTAAAGGTCCTATGGAAAAATGCATGGGAAAAACGCGTTTTGGGACCCCCCTTTTATCTCAGCCCCCGCTTGACGAATCCCCCCGAGACTTTCAGGGTAGGAGCGGAGCGTAGCGCCCCACCTATTTTGAGAAATTCGCGAGGATTCGTCAACCGGCGCCAAAGTTATTCAAAATAGAATGTTGCGAATTTCCTATGGAAAAGGGGTCCTAACTATAACTACCTACTGGCGACCGCCAGTAGGTAATATATATATATATATATATATATATATATATATATATATATATATATATATATATATATAGTTTTCCTGGTTTTATAGTGCTGATATTTATTTATTTTAAATGTGTAGTATGTTTACTATGTTTATTACTGCTGCATTTGCATTTTAAATTGAGGTAATCCGGCCCATGCGCTGTCATGTGATCAAGGCCGTCTTTACCGTCCGAAACGCGTCATGGCGACATAGTGATTGCTAAATAAATCACTTAAAAGAAAACAGGTCAACTCTTGCCTTTTTTCCAAGCGGACTAGAAGAAGTGGGCAAGCGCGCAGAATATATATATATATATATATATAATGGCTGCCATTTGTCTGTGAAAACATCCTGAAATAAACAAACCGGTATTTAACGAGAATCCTATGGTACGTGCTCTTTTTGTTACGGCTGTGGAAAATATGAGGAAGAAGAGTGCTTTTGGATATATATATATATATATATTCACTGAAAAAACCATAGGTTTCACACATGTTATAGTTAGCGGAAATTTTACTGATAAAAAAACCAATGAAATTCCCCCGTTATAGTTAGTGCAGGCAACTATAACTCACGCGACCGCAATCCTCTGCTGATGCTAATACTGTATTTAGACACTTATTTGCCCATGTCTTCTTCCATACATTTTTAGCTATACATATATTACAAATATTTTTTTTTCATAAAGACACATATGTCATCAGCAGAAGATTGCGGTCGCGTGAGTTATAGTTGCCTGCACTAACTATAACGGGGGAATTTCATTGTTTTTTTATCAGTAAAATTTCCGCTAACTATAACATGTGTGAAACCTATGGTTGTTTCAGTGAATTTGCAAGGTTTTTTAAATGCTAATTCCTAACTATAACGTGTGTGAAACCTATGGTTTTTTCAGTGAATTTGTACGGTTTTTTAAATGCTAAGTTACTTTACGCCATTCGTGGCGTGCGCGCCCACTTTACGCAGTTAGTGCCGTGCACGCACGGTGGGCACGCGGTGCGCTATGCGCACCGCGTGCCCACGTTACGCTAGATGGGCCATGTACGCACGATGCGCTTCGCGCACCGTGCGCACATGGAGGACATATGATGCACTTCGTTTTGAAAGGTAATATTTTAATTTTTCGTAATTTTTATAAGCCATGCACAAATGGTGCCCTTCGGGCACCATTTGCACACGGGGTGGACAGAGTGTGGATAACTTTTTATTTTATTTTATTTTTTTAAAATATTATAGTTTATCTCATATGTTATAAGCCATGCACAATTGACGAATCCCCCCGAGACTTTCAGGGTAGGAGCGGAGCGTAGCGCCCCACCTATTTTGAAAAATTCGCGAGGATTCGTCGACCGGCGCCAAAGTTATTCAAATTAGAATGTTGCGGATTTCCTATGGAAACGTGGTCCTAACTATAACTACCTATAATATATATATATATATATATATATATATATATCCTTGTAGAACGGAGTTCCAACTGTGCTCTCAGGTCTAGGTCTCTCTGCGTCTCCTGATTGGTTTTCAGAGTTTGACGACTCCGTCTTAGGAGCCGATATTCGTCTAAAAAAGACGTTGGACGTGGAGTAGCTTCCCCTTCCGATGTTGTACCCTCAGATGTAGGTGTCGTATCTGAGCCTTCAGTGTTTGTGTCACTTGAATAAATGGTCTCCTCATCATTGTTGTTGACTGGTATTGAGGTCGTCGATGTGTTTTTGCTCCTATTTTTCGTATCTTTCTCATACAGGTGGTCGTATTTCCTGCTGTGTGTCAGGATGCGTCCTGACTCATAATCGCCACAGTCTCTGTGGAGTTTCCTTTGTTTTCTGGCTTTTATGTCATCTTCCACCAGTTTGAGTCTTTTTTTCATTTCTTCTAGAAATTTGCAAATTAGTTCTTGGTCAGGGTTAGACTCGAGTTCCTCTTTGATGCGTCTAATCTCTGTCTTGATACTGTCTCTATCTGTCCAGGCGTACTTTACCAATATCTTTAACATGTTGGTCGAGCTATTAGCAGAATTCGCCGACCATTCTTCCAACATCTGGGGATTCAAAGAATCGTATGATGGAGTTATGTAGATCCGTAGTCCACGAGGGACCATGCCCTTGTCTATGTAGTCCTGTAATGATGTCGCTTCCCACCACTTCGCGATTTCTTGTTTATGAAGTTTCTCATACTTTCTAAGTTTCTCCATAATCGTTGGTTCGTTCCTCGTGGTGGTAAGAGCTGGGTTAGACCCTTTCCCAGGTGCTCTTGCAAACAGCGTTTGTGCTGCTGCTCTGCGCTCATCATCTTCTTCCATTTCCAGGAAACTTGAGCTCTCCAGTGAAGCAGCTACTGGTTGAGGTGTGTGTCTATCCGAGACCCCCCTATACAGTATAGGGTTCCCCTTGCCACAATTTATTGTATACAAATGTCGCTATATCTTTATAGGAAAATCCGTGTTAATCCATCATAGAAAACGCGTGAGTCCGTTGTCTGATAAAGCTTTCTTTCTCAGATTGAATTTGACATGCAGTTAAGGTTGGACAGTACTTCCGCGTTCTCGTTTGCCTATATGTTGTTGATTTGCCCACCTCTCGTGGGTGCGCTCCGCACTGGCGTCGTGCGATCAAGTTTCACGCCCGTCGTTAGTCCTCTTTCAATGTCGATGTATATACAATTCCAGTATGTATACGGCGGTCCGGTAGCATAACGGTGTGTGAGCAAGCCCGTGAGGGTGAAACGCGTCACGTTGGGTTTATGAAGTAATAAACCCCCTTGAAGCAACCTGGATGGTGTGGTGTCTTTTTCCTAGACCTGAGAGCACAGTTGGAACTCCGTTCTACAAGGACTTAAATTTACCGGGTTACTCCACCGGCGCTGTGCCACCCCTCGGAGGGCTACGTTTTCCGACAGGAGTGCATCTTCAAAGTATATATATATATATATATATATATATATATATTACCTACTGGCGGTCGCCAGTAGGTAGTTATAGTTAGGACCCCTTTTCCATAGGAAATTCGCAACATTCTATTTTGAATAACTTTGGCGCCGGTTGACGAATCCTCGCGAATTTCTCAAAATAGGTGGGGCGCTACGCTCCGCTCCTACCCTGAAAGTCTCGGGGGGATTCGTCAAGCGGGGGCTGAGATAAAAGGGGGGTCCCAAAACGCGTTTTTCCCATGCATTTTTCCATAGGACCTTTAGACAGGGCTACAGCCCGAACGGCTGAACAGAATTACTAGAAATTTGGCAGAGAGGTAGTCCCTAGGTCAAGGAAGTGCCTTTTGTAGGTTTGGTGTAAATCTGTTCAGTAGATTCTGAGAAAATAGCCTTTAAATCAATATATATATCTGAGCCAGCTTACGGTACGCTTACCGTAAGCTTACCGTACGCGTACGGTGGCGTGCGCGAGCGCGATTCTGATTGGGTGTTACATCTAAGTAAACATTCGAATCGGTCGAAACCAGGAAGCGGCGGCCGCCATTTTCTCTCTCGCACTCTGAGGGGGGGCTGTAAACAAAGGCAAAAAACATATAAAGGGGCTGTTTAGACAGCGCCCATGCACATAGCCATGTTAGTTGAGTCCTCAAAGATCCCCTAAGGCCAAAAACGGTAAATTTTTATTTTTTGAAAATTTCGCCGATTACGCTTACCGTACGCGTACGGTGCGCTTACGCTAAAAATTTTAATAAAAAAAAAAACACTCTCTGTGCATGGCGTATTATTGTCATCACTTACAAATTAAATTTAACAGATTACCTATCACAAGGAAGCGCATAATATGTCCTCCATGTGCGCACGGTGCGCTACGCGCACCGCGTGCCCACCTTGCGTGTCCGGCACTAACTGCGTAAAGTGGGCGCGCGGTGCGCGAAGCGCACCGCGTGCTCACTGTGTGCGCACCGTGCGCGATGCGCACCGTGCGCGCACGGAACGAACTGCGTTAAGTGGGCGTGCACGCCACGAATGGCGTAAAGTAACTTAGCATTTAAAAAACCGTACAAATTCACTGAAAAAACCATAGGTTTCACACACGTTATAGTTAGGAATTAGCATTTAAAAAACCTTGCAAATTCACTGAAAAAACCATAGGTTTCACACATGTTATAGTTAGCGGAAATTTTACTGATAAAAAACCAATGAAATTCCCCCGTTATAGTTAGTGCAGGCAACTATAACTCACGCGACCGCAATCTTCTGCTGATGACATATGTGTCTTTATGAAAAAAAAATATTTGTAATATATGTATAGCTAAAAATGTATGGAAGAAGACATGGGCAAATAAGTGTCTAAATACAGTATTAGCATCAGCAGAGGATTGCGGTCGCGTGAGTTATAGTTGCCTGCACTAACTATAACGGGGGAATTTCATTGGTTTTTTATCAGTAAAATTTCCGCTAACTATAACATGTGTGAAACCTATGGTTTTTTCAGTGAATATATATATATATATATATATATATATATATATATATATATATATATATATATATATATATATATATTATTGAACAAGTCAAAAAAACACATAATCCCCCCAAACAAAGGAAAAGGTAACCTAACCCAAAACACTAAGTACACATTTCAAAAATACTAAAAGCTAGTTACACCTGACTCTATTCCATACTTAGGCTAAAACTACATGTATCACTACCTACTAAACTACAGTACAAAAAAGTATAAAAACTGGATTACAGGATTAGGGGGACTGTACATGGGGGAAGCTGACATAATAATGTCCAGGGAGGTGGGTCTTTATTTCATAAATGTCCATTCTATATGGCCACACGTGCTTTTAGGTTGAAAACCAACCTACACTCCTTGTGTGTTCAGCAGGAAATCTGGCTCTGTTGCATTTTTCTCATGGTAGATATGCCTGGTTGAGCAGTTTGTGATGGTGCACTTGGATGTTGAGATGAGGTGGTTGCAGCAGTCAGAGCCAGGGTGGGTGTAGTTGGACCAGCAGATGGGTGTGGATGTCGTCCACTTTGTATGACACCTGAAGACCAGGCATTGGATCTGTGGGCCTGTGTTGAATAGATGAGGCAGGCACATTTCTGTCCACTTTTCTTGCTGCTGCCTGTAATGGACTTCCACTGACAGAGTGCAGTGACCACCGTGGTAGAATAGCTGATTGCAATGAGGCCGCTGGCACAGACACTGATTGCATCCAACAAGGGAAGTTATCAAGTATAACGGTTTACAGGCCCATTGCAGATCCAGGCCATGACACTTATGGAAAGATGGTAGGCTACACTGTCTGCAATCATGGCAGATGACTTAGCACCCCAGTGGTGCTCATGTAGGACAGCATAACAAATCATCATCATAAGCTTTATTTCAACAACTTGTGTCATAAAAGCTGAAAAGACACCCAAGCTCAAAATATAAATATAGTTAAAAACCATAAATAAATGGTTCAAAACACATATCACAGTAAGCGTGCAAGTTCTTCCTAGCACTTAAACATCGTTTATACAGCATACTGTCTATAGGGTGATATTGCCGCGCAATAGCCGCTTGAAGCACTCAGTAATACTACAGACTCCAACTGGAAATAAGTACAATCCAGTTTATAAATCGTGAGGAGCTACCGTGCCCATCTAACACAAACCAATTAAAACCAATTCATCTTGGAAGCTCATTTTTACAATAAAAATCAAAATTAATCAGGTTTAAAATTGCACCAATAAAAAGAAAGAAATAATTAGAAAGAAAGATAATAATAAGGACTATCTGTGTATTTTGGTAATTAAAATGTGCTATGGAAATTTGCGTGTCTGACAGTCGTGATATTTGCCTTATGTACCCCCTCATTTTAAGACTGATTTTATTGTTGCTTTACAATAAGGTGCTTATGCAGTATGTCTAGGGAAATAGAGGTTTTCGTGGATAAGAACACTAGAAACTAGGTCTAGGTCTGAAGGCCGGCCTGCTGCTTACTGCTGACCTCTCTCTTGTGCCTTCCTCCTAATTCCCCACATGTGGCTTAAAAACATAGCCACTGCACATGCACAGAGGGGTCTGGTTCTAGAATATGCTGGGCTTCCTAATGGTTCCATGTGCCCAATTGCTGGCAAAATGGTTTTAGCCATTTGGATCTAGGATGCTCATAAGCTGGACATGTGAACAGCACCTGTACAATAGACTCCACTGGTGCCTTGCATCCTGGGCAATTACTTGGACTTGGGTCATTGGTATGCCGCACAGCTGTTACCTCACCAATAGGGAGGGTGTCAAACCTGAAATGTATCTATAGAATCCTATCCTGGGGAACCTGAATTAGATCTAAGTAGGGTTCCAATAATCTAACCTGTTTGTGCAGATAGAATTCTATGGTGAGATTCCCATGATCGGGCTTAGTAAACTCTTGTTGCACACCCCATTCCCTGTAATGTTGTTTTACTACATCTTTTTGGAGCAAGGGTGAGTCTAATTTATCCCATGTGGCATGGAGCCGAACGTCAGAAACCAGTTTTTAAACATTACTAATCCACCCCATGCTGTTGCATGTATCTAGGCCGATGGCATCTGGCAGAGCTTCTGGATCAGGAGGAAGCTCCAGGGTCCTCAAAATATGAGTCAAGTAAAGCAGCGGCAAAACTTAGCTTTGTCACCTGTAGGGCGTCTGCCTATGACGAGCATTAAAGGAGTAAGTGGGGTGCTCTGGGGGCAGCATCATGAGGTTCCTTAGGAATTTGTGTTCTGATCTTCTGAGCCCAGATAACGTGTCAAATCCCCATAGTTCTGCCCCATACGGGGCTGTGGTGACTGCTTTTGAATCGTAGACCTGCAGGGCAGCAGCAACAGGTCTACTATGTGAGGAATGATGTTCTTTCCCACGGGCCACTGTGATGTACTTTTGGTTCTGTAGCATCTTTGTTAGGTGGGGCTTCCAGCGCATTTTTTCTGAGAGGCGAACACCTAAATAGTCAATAGTGCTAACTCTGTCCAGGGAGATTCCTCCTAGCATTGGATTCCCTTTGTAAGACTTGCAGTGGTTAAAGGCCATGAATTTTGTTTTGTTAGTGTTGATACCAAAGTCCCTATTGTCACCGAAAAGTTGGAATCTATTAAGTAATAGCTGTAGCCCTGACAGAGTTGTACAAATAAAAGGGTTGCTGCATTTCCCCCCCCCCGCCCACCAAGGTTGGGGCATCAGCAAATTCTTGTAGCAGGAAAATGACCACTCCATTCATATATAAAGAGTATAGCGTGGGGCCAAAACGCCACATTGGTGGATTCCCCTGCTGACTAGAACATGCTCTGTAAGTTGCCCATGCAACCCCCATCTTATCTGGGCATACTTGCCTTCGTGCAATGGAAGTACCAGACTGAGGATAGGTAGTGGAAAACCCATGACTTTATGCACCTGCCATATTTGTGCCTGGGGACTAAATTAAAGGCAGTCTTCAAATCAATAAAAGCTAAATATGGACTGCCCTGGCCAATCACTGCGACTTTCCAATAAAGAAGCAGGAGGCGAAATACCTGGTCGATCATCCCCGTCCTTTCCCTGAAGCTGGCTTTGTATTGGGATAACATTGCGTTATTTTCCGCTCATGTCGGAATCTTTGACAGGAGGGCTCCACAAAAGACCTTAAGTAGGGCTTCTATCAGGATAATGGGCCTGTAGTTGGAAGACTCTTCTCTGTCCCCTGTTTTGTAGATGGGAACCACCTATTCCCTTTCGCGACCCTGAGTCTGGGGAACCACTTGCTATGGCGTTTGACAAGAGTAGAATGTAATGAGCCCAGCTTGTGATGTCAGATGAAAACAGATTCCCCAGAATGTTATCAGGCCCTGGGGCTGTTGACTTTACTATTCGTCCAATGGAGCCCTCGATCTCGCCCATGGTAAAAAATGTATCATGTGAGTGCTGGCTGGGGGAAACATCTTCCTCCATTGGAAGTAGGTCTGCGAAACCTGAATTATTGCTTTCCAAAGTGGGTGTGCCATACTTGGTCTGTGATGTAATCGGCGGGGATTGGGCCTTCATCTGTCTCCCCAAGTAAATAAGGACCAGAACGATTTAGAGTCTTTCTCAGCGCAAGTTTCCATAAGTTGCTGCCATCAGGACTCATCCCACGCCCTTTTCGCGTGATGCAAAGTTGCTTTATAGCGCTTCATAGAGGCTTTGATTAGGCCACTTGTTTTGATGGCTGATGCTCGGATCTATAGTCCCTTGTGAACCAGGAGGATGTTCCAGTTTTCGGATTACTGAACCTTCGATTGCCCCCGATACAATAAAATAGGAACTTAATTGGTTAAAGAGGTGGGACTAGGCGGCGACTACATCAACCCCTCCATCAGTATTTGAAGCCAGGGATTGAAGGTCAAGTGTACCTACCTCCAGATTGTGCTGCAAGCCCTTGATCTTATCTTAGTGTAAAACTATCATATTAACATTTGCTTGTCATTGGATGGATAGACCTCCTTAGTACTGCTCGGGAAAGAAATTCCCATGGAATCAGATAGGGAAGCTCACATAGGAGTGTGGTCACTGTGGATTGTGGCACCCACACTCATATCATCTACTCCTCTTCAAAGCCTCACATCTAACAGAATGTAGTGAAAGCGGGATTGGCCACTATTCCTATTGAAAGTTTTGCACCCAATCTGTCAGAGGTAGTTCTTCCATTCACAGCCCTTTGCCCAAATTCTATGTTTAGGGAGTTCACTTGGAATGCCAGTTGTATACATTTTTTAACTGGGGTGAGATCTAAGGAAGGGAGAGCCCACTTAAGATCATCTTCATGCACGACCGTTATGTCTTCTTTATCAAGAGCGATTCCGTCCATCAATTGTGTTTCTTTTGCTTTCTCGCCCTAAGTGCGCCAGGTATGCTCAGACGTGAGTCCTGAGCTCACTGTGCCACTGGAATCAAGCTATCCTGGAAGAAGAGGGGTGAAACACCGAAACCGGTCCTAGGATGCTTGTTTCCGGTCCAGGGAGGACCTGGCTTGGCAGTTCGAGCTGGACTGTTCCCATGAGGCACAGGGTCAAGACTGATTTGCATATAGCCAGGTCTAAACTGGGGTGGCATGGTGAGCAAAAGAATGATGGAATTAACCCAGATCTCTTGACTGGGGGTGAATGTTTTGATTTGTTCTGCATTCCGTCCATCAATTGTGTTTCTTTTGCTTTCTTGCCCTAAGTGCGCCAGGTATGCTCAGACGTGAGTCCTGGGCTCACTGTGCCACTGGACTCAAGCTATCCTGGCTGAAGAGGGGTGAAACCTAGAAAACGGTCCTAGGATACTTGTTTCCGGTCCAGGGAGGAACTGGCTTGGCAGTTCGGACTGGACTGTTCCTATGAGGCACAGGGTCAAGACTGATTTGTATATAGCCAGGTGTAAACTGGGGTGGCATGGTGAGCAAAAGAATGATGGATTTAACCCAGATCTCTTGACTGGGGTGAATGTTTTGATTGGTTCTGCATTCTGTTCATCAATTGTGTTTCTTTTGCTTTCTCGCCCTAAGTGCGCCAGGTATGCTCAGACGTGAGTCCTGGGCTCACTGTGCCACTGGAATCAATCCATCCTGGCTGAAGAGAGGTGAAACTCCGAAACCGGTCCTAGGATACTTGTTCCCGGTCCAGGGAGGACCTGGCTTGGCAGTTCGGGCTGGACTGTTCCCATAAGGCACAGGGTCAAGACTGATTTGTATATAGCCAGGTGTAAACTGGGGTGGCATGGTGAGCAAAAGAATGATGGATTTAACCCAGATCTCTTGACTGGGGGTGAATGTTTTGATTGGTTCTGCATTCTGTTCATCAATTGTGTTTCTTTTGCTTTCTCGCCCTAAGTGCGCCAGGTATGCTCAGACGTGAGTCCTGGGCTCACTGTGCCACTGGAATCAATCCATCCTGGCTGAAGAGAGGTGAAACTCCGAAACCGGTCCTAGGATACTTGTTCCCGGTCCAGGGAGGACCTGGCTTGGCAGTTCGGGCTGGACTGTTCCCATAAGGCACAGGGTCAAGACTGATTTGTATATAGCCAGGTGTAAACTGGGGTGGCATGGTGAGCAAAAGAATGATGGATTTAACCCAGATCTCTTGACTGGGGGTGAATGTTTTGATTTGTTCTGCATTCCGTCCATCAATTGTGTTTCTTTTTCTTTATCAAAAGGCTCGAAGGAAGTGTTAGAATTGCCTGCTTATATTGGTCTTGAATGAGTTGGACATTTGACCAGAATCTCTTCGAATTGCGTGAATTTTGGCATAGGGCATCCTCCCTTGGCCCCCCTCATGTATATATTAAACAAGTCGATTGAATTTATCCCTAAGGGGCCCTTAATGTGGATCCCCAGAATATCTGGGCTAGCACTTGGGAGAATAGTGATCTGGCGTCCCAGAGCAATCTCTGCCGGACAGTCTCTCCCCAGTAATTGCTGGTGAAATATCATATCCTTCTATAAAGTTATTTCTGTGGGGGAAAGGCATTTTACTGCTAAGCCCTGCCACGTTCCAGGATACTATTCTGAGCTATTGGTTAGATTCTAGGCTGGTGCGCAATAAAGCGCTTGAGCTGGCTAGACAATGGCTAACAGGAGCCTGGATCACCACTTGGGGGTTAGTATTTGTGCTAGACTCAGAACCTCTAAGTTTGTTCACTGGGCCATACCCTTCCAGTTCTTACAGCCTTCCTTACCCACTCTTGTGAGTTGGTATCTGTGGTCCTGCTAAGCTGACACTGGCAGTTGTAGTTTTGGGATATGTGAGGTGAAGCCTATCATGCTGAAAGTCCTCCCCCATAAGTCAATTGTTAGTGTCTAGTTGAAACGCTCTTGTTCTCCCATCCAGGAGGATGGTGAATTAGAATGTATCTGTGCTTGGGGAAGGTAGTGTTTAAATTGCATCAAGTAGGTGGCAGGGGGGGCAGCTTCGGTATATAAGGGCTAGTAGATTTCCAGCCAGCGCTTCCTCTTTGAGGGATAATTTTATCGCCTGTCTTGATAATATGCCCCTTAATGAAGTTAAAATAATGCTTCATATCAGGACCCCAGATTCTTAAACCGAAGCATTGTTTGAGCACTACAGATGGCACATCCCCACTCTTATCTGCCCAGAGGTCTTGCTATTTGAGAAAGCCTGTAGCTCACTTCATTTGGAGAGCCTTTTCCCATCACTGCGCTGTATTCTGGCTTCATTACCATAAATCTCTTACGGAGCTTTCTAACACTGCTACCAATTATCAACTCACTCAGAAGCTCCCAGTAGGACCAGACCTCTAATTGGACCCTCCGCCTATTATTTTCAGGCCAGCGAGAGATTGCCAGCAGTGAGTGGGCAGCAGCCAGGAAGAGGCAAATGGCCCATGGCAGGCAGGGATAGGGGGCATTGGTATCCCCCTCGACAATGTGCATGCTGTGATAGTGATCACTGATTTCATGGTCCTGAAGCAAAATGGCATGGCACAAACTGAAGAAGGAAACCCCACAATGGTGTATTAAGAAAGAATCATGAGAGCCGTCAGGGGCCACTGGAATGGCAATACTCAATTCTAAACAAGGCAACCAGGAAGATAGTTCGACCACTCCAAACTTAACGAACCCTACATCATCACTGTGGCATCAAACGCTGCAAAGTTTCATACAATAAAACATGGAAATCAAAGTCATTTTACAGAGCCTGCTGGTAAACCCCGCTCCGCTGGTGGCAAGCAGAGTTTGCTGAACTATGCTCTACAAACTGAGTGCGAAGTGCCAAAAACTCGGCTGGTGGGGCAGAGTTCACTGCCCACCCTTTGACAGGGCCTGATAGGAGATGGAACCAGGGCAAAAACACTCCTCCTCCCAATTAGCACAACCTGCATCCCTGGAACTATGCTTACCTGACAGTGAGTGGAAATGGACTAGCAAGATGGCTGACACTGGAACTGGTGTTTGGAGCACAACGCCTGGATAGGAGTTGTGGTCAAGTCAGACAACAGACACCAGTGTCAGACATCCTGACAGTACATTTCCACTCACATTATCAGGGACAGCATAGTTTCAGGTGTGCTGTTTGGGCTGGGAAGGTGTGTACAGGACAGAGCCGGATGGGAGATGTAGTCAGTTCAAGCATTACTCATCCCAAACAGCCCAACAAGCCCACCTGGAGCTCTGCTTACCTGACAGTGAGGGTTTGTGTACTACCAAGCTTACTCACAGGGATCACTGGTGCTAAATTGAGCACAAATCCCACCATGGCTTTGTGCTCTAAAGACCAGTCCCCAGTGTCAGCCACCTTGCTAGTCCATTTGCCACTCACTGTCAGTTAGCCATAGGCCCAGATGAAGTGGTTGTGCTGTGTTGGGGAGGAGTGGTATGCCATTACTTCAACTCTAATCAGGCCCTGTCCTCCACACACCTTCCCAGCCAGCCTTTTTTCTCAGCCCACGCTTGACGAATCACCCCCAAACTTTCAGGATAGGAGCTGACCTGGATAGACTTTATTTTGGAATAATTTCTGGAAGATTCATCAAATGACAGCAAAGTTATTAGCAAATCAAAAAATGCTTTTCCTATGGAAACTACGTTCTAACTATAACTACCTACTGGCGACCGCCCATATTTATTTATTATATATATATATATATATATATCCAAAAGCACTCTTCTTCCCCATATTTTCCACAGCCATAAAAAAAAGAGCACGTACCACAGGATTCTCGTTAAATACCGGTTTGTTTATTTCAGATGTTTTCACAGACAAACGGCAGCCATTATATATATATATATATATTCTGCACGCTTGCCCACTTCTTCTAGTCCGCTTGGCAAAAAGGCAAGAGTTGACCTGTTTTCTTCTAAGTGATTTATTTAGCAATCACCATGTCGCCATGACGCGTTTCGGACGGTAAAGACGGCCTTGATCACATGACAGCGCATGGGCGGGATTACCTCAATTTAAAATGCAAATGCAGCAGTAATAAACATAGTAAACATACTACACATTTAACATAAATAAATAACAGCACTATAAAACCAGGAAAACAATATATATATATATATATATATATATATATATATATATATATCAAAAAAAGGTTGCCCATTGCTTGAGGACGCAACTCGAAAACAAAGACAGGACCCCATCATTTGCAACAGAGTCCTTTATCTGCGAAAACCGGCATTTTTCTTCAGCATACATTAAAAGCCCTACGCGTTTCGAAGACTCTCTCTCCTTGCTCACGGGCTGGCATAAGTGTTTGAGGCAGATATACGGGGAAGCAAGTCCCGATTCTTTAAATATAGTTCACGCCCCCTGGTGGGCTTGCTCAGGTGCAGTTCATTTGCAAGCATCATGGGACTTGTATTTCTCCCTCGTAACATTGTATCCTTCGGTGGATTCTGACAGCAAAAACTACATAGCAATTGATTCTTACCCTCCAGTGGGTCACCAAGAAAAAGTCCGGTTTACAATACCACTTTGAATCTTGTTTTCCTGCGTTGAGCGCGATGCCAATATCGCGCTGCAGCCCAATATATTCCTATGGCGGTGCAGTCCTCACGGCCAGGACCGGCCGTGGAGTTATCCATCAAAAAAAGGTTGCCCATTGCTTGAGGACGCAACTCGAAAACAAAGACAGGACCCCATCATTTGCAACAGAGTCCTTTATTGCGAAAACCGGCATTTTTCTTCAGCATACTTTAAAAGCCCTACGCGTTTCGAAGACTCTCTCTCCTTGCTCACGGGCTGGCATAAGTGTTTGAGGCAGATATACGGGGAAGCAAGTCCCGATTCTTTAAATATAGTTCACGCCCCCTGGTGGGCTTGCTCAGGTGCAGTTCATTTGCAAGCATCATGGGACTTGTATTTCTCCCTCGTAACATTGTATCCTTCGGTGGATTCTGACAGCAAAAACTACATAGCAATTGATTCTTACCCTCCAGTGGGTCACCAAGAAAAAGTCCGGTTTACAATACCGCTTTGAATCTTGTTTTCCTGCGTTGAGCGCGATGCCAATATCGCGCTGCAGCCCAATATATTCCTATGGCGGTGCAGTCCTCACGGCCAGGACCGGCCGTGGAGTTATCCATCAAAAAAAGGTTGCCCATTGCTTGAGGACGCAACTCGAAAACAAAGACAGGACCCCATCATTTGCAACAGAGTCCTTTATCTGCGAAAACCGGCATTTTTCTTCAGCATACATTAAAAGCCCTACGCGTTTCGAAGACTCTCTCTCCTTGCTCACGGGCTGGCATAAGTGTTTGAGGCAGATATACGGGGAAGCAAGTCCCGATTCTTTAAATATAGTTCACGCCCCCTTCCACCGAAGGATACAATGTTACGAGAAATACAAGTCCCATGATGCTTGCAAATGAACTTCACCTGAGCAAGCCCACCAGGGGGCGTGAACTATATTTAAAGAATCGGGACTTGCTTCCCCGTATATCTGCCTCAAACACTTATGCCAGCCCGTGAGCAAAGAGAGAGAGTCTTCGAAACGCGTAGGGCTTTTAATGTATGCTGAAGAAAAATGCCGGTTTTCGCAGATAAAGGACTCTGTTGCAAATGATGGGGTCCTGTCTTTGTTTTCGAGTTGCGTCCTCAAGCAATGGGCAACCTTTGTTTGATGGATAACTCCACGGCCGGTCCTGGCCGTGAGGACTGCACCGCCATAGGAATAGATTGGGCTGCAGCGCGATATTGGCATCGCGCTCAACGCAGGAAAACAAGATTCAAAGCGGTATTGTAAACCGGACTTTTTCTTGGTGACCCACTGGAGGGTAAGAATCAATTGCTATGTAGTTTTTGCTGTCAGAATCCACCGAAGGATACAATGTTACGAGGGAGAAATACAAGTCCCATGATGCTTGCAAATGAACTGCACCTGAGCAAGCCCACCAGGGGGCGTGAACTATATTTAAAGAATCGGGACTTGCTTCCCCGTATATCTGCCTCAAACACTTATGCCAGCCCGTGAGCAAGGAGAGAGAGTCTTCGAAACGCGTAGGGCTTTTAATGTATGCTGAAGAAAAATGCCGGTTTTCGCAGATAAAGGACTCTATTGCAAATGATGGGGTCCTGTCTTTGTTTTCGAGTTGCGTCCTCAAGCAATGGGCAACCTTTTTTTGATATATATATATATATATATATATATTCACTGAAAAAAACATAGGTTTCAGGGGTGTGATAGTTAGCTGGACTTTTCACTTGTACAAAACCATTGAAATTCCCCCGTTATAGTTAGTTCAGCTAACTATAACTCGCGCGCCCACAATGCACTGCTGATGACGTCACATATTACATCACTCATGACATGGTCAGTAACATCACTCATGACATCACTGATGACATCTCAAATGACATGCGATAGGGGGTGGAGGGTCAGGGTGTGTTTCTGCCAAGTGAGACCGGAGTCACAGTCACAAACGCCCTCTTCTTCCTGAATAAAAGTGAGATTATGCTGCATACTTGTTCATATTTTAAGTAGTTCGCACAGACACACGTTTTTAAAAACAATAAAGTTCCTAATACCCGCCTTCTCTGAACAGTTAGCTTGCTGCCCCATCCCCCTCCTCCCTATCCTCTGTTGTGTGAATCCATGGACTAGCCTCCTCCCTCCTGCCATGCATTGTCTGATGTGCTGCCACTGCCCTCAATTTAATATGATGTACCAGTCCACTCCTCCTGCCCTCCATTGCCCAATTCTATGCCCCATCATTGACCTCCTGCTTAAACTCTGTGCTTAGCTTGCTGCCCCTATTCTTCTTCCCCCTGCCCTCCGAGTTCTTTGTGCATGCCCCTGCTCCATCCTTTTTGCCCACCATGTTCCATGGACCTGCCACTCCTATCTACTCTGAGTTTTCTGTTGAGCTGCCACTCCCCTCCCACCTGCCTAGCATTGTCAGATGACTGTAACCTGTCCCTGCCACCTCCACCCTGCCTGTCCACATGCCATGCCCCTATCCTCTTCCTCCTGTCCTAGATGGTCCATTGTACTGCCACACCCTTCTGCCCTGCCTGGTCTGTTGTGCTGCCACTGCTCCTCCTGCCTGCCCCTTGCAGTCTGTTGTGAGGCCCCTTCCCCTGAACTTTCTTGTCTGTGCACAGGTCCTGACCCTCCCTTCTATCCTCCATCGTCCTTTGTGCATGCCCCTGCACCCTCCTTCTTGCCCATCATAACCATTGTGCTGCCACTAACCCTCCCAATTGCCATGCATGGTCTTCTGTGCTGCCATGGCCCCTCCCACCTTCCCTATGGGGTCAGTTAGCTGCCCCTGACCCCCTCCCACCTTCCCTCCATGGTCTGTGTGTATGCCATCACAGTCTCACTGTTGCTCTTCATGGTGTGTCTTGCTTCTAGTGCCCATCCTGCCTGACCTCCATGGCTATCTTGCTGCTCCTGCCCCCTTGCCCTCAGCCCTCTGTTTACATGTGAAGACCCCTACTCCCTCCCTCCTGGCTTGTCTGTTCCATTGTAATTCCCCTGATCCGTCCCTCCTGCCCTTTATGGTCTGTTATGCTGCAGCTTTCTCTCCTGTCTGTCCATTATGGTCAGCTAGCTACCATTGCCTCTTGCCCCTCTGTTCTCTGTTGTCCATGTGCATGGTCCTGTCCCCTCCCTATTGCTTTCTATGAATTGTTGTGCTGCACTCCCGTCCCGCATGTCCTGTGTGGTGTATTGTGCTGCTGCAAACCCTGATGCCTGCCCTGCAGGGTCAGTTTGGTGCACCTCTCCATGTCCCTCCTGTCCTCTGTTATCCAAGTCCATGTCCCTACCCCATTTCCTTCAATGATCCAATGTACCATACTTGCGAACATATTGAGCTTGGTAAGAGGGAGATTTTGAAAAAAAACTGGGGTATTGATTTTCCCCTTTGAGTTACATTGAAAAAGAGGAGATTGTAGACAGGAGACAGATCAAATAAAGCCCATTTGAGCTTAAAAACATTGGACGTTTCCTGGCTGAATCGGGTCTGTTGGCAAGTATGGTTGTACTACCATTGCCTCTTCCTTCTGCCCACAATGGTCTATTACATTGCCGCAGCCTCTCTTGCAAGTCCTGTATTATTGGTTTGTTGCCCCTGCCCCCCTTTCCACTGCCCTCCATAGTCTGTTGTGCTGCCACGGCCCTTCCTGCCTGCTCAGTGTGGTTAAATTGTTGCCTTTGCACCCTCCTACCTGCCTTCAATTTTCAGAGTCCGTGCCCCTGGCCTCTGCCTCTCAACAGTATCCTAATGAACAACTAGATTGCTAACATTCTATATTTATTACAAAAGTGTGGAACGCCTGACGTCATCTTGATGTAATCAAAACTGTAATACCTAGAGCATTTCCTTTAGAAATTACATATATGAGAGGGTCTTATTGGCATCAAAATTATGGTTAGTGCTCTAAAAGACTAAAATAAGGACATATTTTCTGAGTTTTCAAATAGCGACAAAGCACTTTAAATTATTTGTTATCTTTATGTTTTTTTATCCAGTTGACCACTTGATTAAATGTTGCACTTAGGGGAGAGGATGTGGTGTTACTTCCAGAACTGCAGACTTTGCAACTGGGGAACCAGGTTGGAGTTTCTGCTTCAGCTCGACATTCTGTGATTCTGGTCAAATCACTTAGTCTCCCCATGTCTACAACCAAAATGAATTTGTTCTTGTGTGATGTAACCAATGCTCATGTAAAGCACTCCAATACCTGACAAGTCTGCACTATATAACACTGCAAAAACACAAAACAATAAGTGTTTTGCACACATCTGTCATATATTTGGGCTACATCTAGGTGATTTTGGGCTACATTTGGGCTCTTTTATCTCCGGTGGCCATCTTGGGAGATGTATTTGTTATGAAGTTTCCTAATTTCCTCATGTACTGCAGTCTCCTCAGTAGGAAATGCTTTCAGTTTTTCACTTTGATTCCATCATGAAGGTATTCAGATATGTCACACATTTGCCATAAATTCTGAAAGTTAGCACTCTAGTTGCTCATTAGATCACTGTAGTAAAACTAGTGTTCACTATGGAAGTCTGCTCCTGGTATTAAAAGTGCATGTTTCAGTCTGCATGTCAGAATTTTTTAATGAAATAGAAGAGGATTTGAGAAGTCACTCAAAATGTGCCCTCATTTTCTTTCTTCGGCATTAATCATAATTTCTATGGCAAAATGAACCCCCTCATTGTGTTCCTTTTTAAATTAAATTCCAATCAAGATGGCTTCATGCACGTCCCACACATATAGGGTCTCCACCATATCTTAATGTGCTCCACACTCTTATGTCCCTCCACATGTGAACAGCCGATTTAGCTGCAAAGTTTTATTTATTTTTATTTATATTCTCCTTCTTATGAAACAATTTTGTTGTCCCTCCCAGCCCTGAAGAGTCACATAGTATACCACGTGTGACGAAACACGTGTCGGCTGGCTATATTATACTCTGTATTGATCTGGATGATAATACTATAAAAGACATTTACTCATCACACACCTGATGTGGATCTTCTTAATTTCCGAAACAAGAATATTTTGTGATCTTCGTTTAATTATTCATTGGGTACACCTGTAACCTTTACTCTAATACGTGTGCACAGGAACTTTATTATAACACTATCATATGCACTCAAACACCTATACAGACACACACACACTGCCATATATCCAGAGTTACTTACACACTTAGTCAGTCATACAAAGAATCACCATCGCTTGATGTTGCTGATCGCGAACAAGAAAAAAGTCTCGCCGGGATGTCATTTTGCTTGCTCGCGGTCGGCAACTTGACGTTGAGGACCGCGAGCAAGCAAACAATGACCGCAGCACTACGCAACACTACGCTACGCGTGTTCGCACTGTGGTATGTGCAATTCGCGTAGTGTGAACCAGCGCGAACTTCGCAAACTACGCGAGCATAGCGTAGTGCTTTGCCCAGGCTTAATACTAACACATAATAACTCTCTTATAGAATCACTGATACAAATACACACTCATCCATGCAGCCTCTCTCACAATTACTGAGTCTCACATATAGTTATTTATATACACCATCACTCACATATAGTGCCTTTTACATATGTAGTTACTTGAACATGTACCACTGAGACATCCATTCACTCACCAACTCACCCATACACACACTCACCCACCCATACAGCTGTTTCCACATGCACTCTTGAACCCATACACCCAGTGAATCAACCACTCACACATCTAAGCACAGAGTCACACACCTCCAACCCAGCAACACACACACTCAGGCAGCCATACAAATACGCAGTCAAGCAATCAATAACCCATATAGACACTCATGCAGCTACTCACCAACCCATGCAGCAGCTTACACAACAACTGACAGACTGACACAGACTTTCACACAGTTTAGTCACTAACCCATGCATTCAGTAAGACACATTTAATCACTCAGTTATACAGTCAGTCACATACCTACTAAATCCTCCACACACCCACTCCTCAATAAATCTTGGCATATATATAAAACAAAATTAAACTTTACAGAAACACACAGTCACTGGATGATGTCATCAGTGATGTCATTTGAGATGCCATCAGTGATGTCATCAGCATGAATGATGTAATATGTGACGTCATCAGCAGTGCATATATATATATATATATATATACATATATTTAAAATGTATATATATTATATATATATATATATATATATATATATATATATTCACTGAAAACTGAAAAAAACATAGGTTTTAAGGAAAGTTATAGTTAGAAATTTGCATTTAAAAAACCTTAGAAATTCACTGAAAAAACCATAGGTTTTAGAGAAAGTTATAGTTAGCAGGACATTTCACTCGTACAAACCCAGTGAAATTCCCCTGTTATAATTATTTCTGCTAACTATAACTCGGGCCCCCGAAATGCACTGCTGATGACATCACATATTACATCACTCATGACATGGTCAGTGACATCACTGATGACATTACTCATGACATCTCAAATTACATCACTGATGACATCTCAAATGAAATCACTGATGACATCATCCAGTGACTGTGTGTTTCTGTAAAGTTTAAATATGTTTAAAATATATAGGGAAAGGCGTATTGAAGAATGAGTGGGTGTATAAGTGTCTGAATGGATGATTTAGTAGGTGCCTGACTGACTCTATAAGTGAGTGATTAAACGTATCTTACTGAATGCATTGTTTAGTGACTAAACTGTGTGAATGTCTGTATCCGCCTGTCTGTTGGTGTATAAGCGGCTGCTTGGCTTTGCAAATAGCTACATGATTGTCCATATGGGTTATTGATTGGTTGACTGAGTACCTGTATGGGTGCCTGAGTGTTTGGGTGGGTGAGGTATGTGTGAATCTGTGCATAGGTTTAAGTAAGTAATATGTTTATTGTGCAGTTAATTAAAACCATTACAAAAGTTGGCCATCTCTTATAAACAATAAAACATCAATTTAAAAGGCTGATAGCCACAGTTAAAAACACACATTAAGATTGTGGAAAAAATCCATTCCCCCAGCCTTAGTGACCCATAGTCCTGTTTCTTCATTTTTGTTTGCAGAGATTAGCAGTAGTTCATGAGATAGAATTACCCCCCTTGTCAGAGTCTTGGCTACAAAGTGAGGTCAGGCAAATAGGTGAAGGTTTAAAGTGCATAGTGCCGCATCAACATCCATTGATTTGTGCAAAAATATCCTATGGCTGGCCTATTGATGCTTTTCCTTGAGCCTTACATATGCAAAAATGCTTAAAATAATGAGCTTAAACCGCTATTACGATTGTTGCGCGAAGGGTTAACAGGACGTCTCCAACTCAGTTCCAGTCAACTTCTTTGATGATCCGGCGGTATCTGTTTTAATCGGAGATCAGCTGCAGTTAAAAATTTTACCAGGTAGCAGCTTAGTTGAATGTCTTCGCCAGAGAAGCTGTGCATAGATGTGTGAGTGGGTGATTCACTGGGTGCATGTGTTCAAGAGTGCATCTGTGATGGACTGTATGGGTGGGTGAGTGTGTGTATGGGTAGTGAGTGAATGTATATCTCAGTGGTAAATGTGTGAGTAACTACATATGTGAAAGGCAGTATATATGTGTGTTGGAGTATGTAAATGACTATACGTGAGAGTGTGTGATTGTGGGAGTGGCTGTATGGATGAGTGTGTGCTTGTATCAGTGATTCTATAAGAGCATAAGAAGGTGCTAGTATTTGTATGAGTAATTGAGCTGGTGTATGTATAACTGTGTAGGTGAATAAATGGTAGTGTGATTAATTATTTGCATGACTGGCTAGGTGTGTGAGTACCTCTATGGATGAGTGGTGGTGTGTGAGTGTCTATATAGGTGTATGAGTGCATATGATAGTCCTGTACAGAGTGACCATAAGTATGAGTGACTGTACGGGTGAGTATGTGGATGTGTGTGTAAACCTCAGAATCAGTGAGGGGGTATGTAGTTATTGGAGTTGGAGTTTCTATGGTTTTGAGAATGGCAGTCTGTAATTTAGAGTGGCTGTATCAAACTTTATATTAGGGTGTGAGAAGATGCATCAATTTATCACATGGATGATGTCATAAGTGATGTCATTTGAGATGTCATCAGTGATATCATCAGTGATGTCACTGACCATGTCATGAGTGATGTAATATGTGACATCATCAGCAGTGCATTGCGGGGGGGGGCGAGTTATATTTAGCTAAACTAACTATAAGGGGGGAATTTCACTGGTTTTGTACGAGTGAAATGCCCTGCTAACTATATCTTACTCTAAAACCTGGGGGCCAACTAACCCACCAGGTATCTCCAGTATGCAACAGAGAGCTGCGAAGCAGAGAGGTGTTCAGAGGCCACGCCCATTTTTACACTTCATTGCAATTCAGTTCTGTGGCGCTTATTGGAGGTACCTGTTGGACTAGTTGGCCCCAAGGGACCCTCAGGATTGAAGAGGAATTAATTCCCCAACTTAAAATACCCCACAGGGCGTGTTTGCACACATGTCACCTCATGCCTCACCCCCTACTTTCACCACTGTGCAATCGCGCCCTGTTGCGCGTTTTAAGTTGGGGGATTAAGTCCCCTTGAATACTGAGGGCCTCTGGGGTGGTCCAACTAGCCCACGAGGTACCTCCAGTAAGCGCCACAGGGCAGTGTTGCAGAGAGGTATAAAAAGGGGTATGGCCTGGACCACCTCTCTGCAACCCAGCCTTGTGGCGCTTACTTGAGGTACCTGGTGGGCTAGTTGGCCCCCACGGACCCCAGTATTGAGGGGGAATTTATTCCCCAATTTAAAACACGCCACAGGGTGCGTTTGCAGAGTGTTTTTGTGAGGGGGTTGGGCCTCGGCACGATCGTGTGTCTTTAAAAAAAAAATTTGAAAGGGGGGCTGTATGGCCCCCCTTCCTTTTACTTTTTAGGGGCTCTGGTGACCCCATCCCCCAGGGCCTGACACCCAAATAAAAAAAAATTGTTAACGGGAAGGGGCCGCGTGGGCCCCCCTCCCGTAGCCAATTCCCGGCCCCGGGGACCCCATCCCCTGGGGCATGGCCAATTTCTTTGATATTATTATGGAGTGGGGCTGCGTGGCCCCCCTCCTCAGGCCATTTATGGCCCGGGGACTCCATCCCCCGGGGCCGGCCTTTGCGTGTTTTTTTCCCCCAAAAAATTATTATTGGGGAAGGGGGCCGTGTGGGCTCCCTCCCATGCCACTTCTGGCCCCGGGGACCCCTTTCCTTGAGGCCTGACCACCTCGTTGGGTACCGTGGGAGGAGGCCCAAGGCCCCCACGGTCTCTGCCGGCTCCCCACATCCTGTGGGAGCCGGCATTGCTTTTCCACATGGGGAGCTGCTAACGTGCAGCTCCCCGTGTGGAAAAGCAACCTGCTTTGCTTCATTGAAATGCTCTCGCTTCAATGAAGCAAGGCAGTGTGCAATGACAGGGAGGTAGCCGCGAGGCTCCAGCCCTGTTATTGCAAACAGCAGTGTCCCGGGTTTGGGTACCCCGGGACACTGCAGGAGCCGGCCCTGGGGGTTGTCGGTGCCCAGGGCCATCACTGGCTACAGGAGGGGGGTCACGTGCCCCCCCTCCCACTTAATGCAAAGCCCCGGGGGGTGGTGGTCCCCGGTGCTCAGGGGTCTATAACAGACCCCCTAATTTGACTAATTAGTGTCACGGGGAGTTGGCGGTCCCCGGGGAAAGTGGGGGCTTGAGCCCCACCAAACAGGTTTTTTTTTTTAAAGGCTCGGGGGTGACTGTCCCTGGGGTTGCCCCCCGCAGTCAATTAATGAAAGCCCCAGGGAATGGCAGTCCCCGGGGCATGGGGGGGCCTTAGGGCCGCCCTACATTTAAAAATTTGCCCCGGGGGTGGCGGTCGCCGGGGCTGCAGGGGGGCTTCATGCCCCCCGCAAATCATTAACCAAGCCCCGTGAAGGTGGCGGTCCCCGGCGCAGTGTGGGGGGGATTGGGGCCCCCACACTTTTTTTCTCTGCCTCCAGGACCTGGCCCACCCGTGGGCTAAATATTAACGAAGCACGGGAGTCCGCGCTTGGTTTTTGAAAAAATGTTGTCTGAAATTCATGCTGGGTGCACGAATCTCGCCGATTCTTTTTTTAAAAAAATTGTTTTTGGGCCCTGGGGGTCCTTGTGGGACCCCCTGAGCAGGCCTAGGGGGTCAGGGTATTTCTACCCTGCCCCCTTTTCTTGTTTTTCACATTTTTTTTCTGTTTTCTTGTGCCTTGGTTCTACCGAGGCACAAGATGGCTGCCAACACTTCCTGGTTTGGAGTGTTGACAGCCAATTAGCATGAAGCTCGTGATCGGGAGGGTGCGCGGATCCACTGCGCCTCTATATATCGACAGTTTTATTTTGGGATTTTCTCAGAAACTACTGAACGGATTTACACCATTTTTAAAAAGGGCGCTTTCTGAACCATGTCTAAAGTTTCGTATGGGAAATTTGATTTTTTTACCTCAATTTTTTTAATTTCTCAGGAACTACCTAACGGATTCACACCATTTAAAAAAAGGTCTCTTTCTGCACCAAGGGCTACCTTTTTACCAACTTTGGTGTAATTCCGTTTTGCAGTTCGGGCTGTAGTTTTGTCTAAAGTTTCCTATGGGAAATAGCATGGAGAAAACACATTTTGGGACCCTCTTTTTTCTCGGACCCCGCTTGGCGAATCACCCCGAAACTATCAGGATAGGAGCTGACTGGAGCATCCCACGTGTTTTGAAAATTTCGCGAAGATTCGTAAACCGGTGCCAAAGTTATTGGGAATAGAATGTTACGATTTTCCTATGGATAATAGGTCATAACTATGACTACCTACTGGTGACCGCCAGTAGGTAATATATAGGTATATGTATATATGTATATTTATTTATTTATTTGCTGGTTTATAAAGCGCTGGAATCGACTCCGGTCGGAGTATCTCTGCGCTTAATAGAGCCGGTAAAACAGAGGAATAAAAAGGAGCTAGATCTTATTTTTAAACAGTACGGTTTTCAGGAGTTTCCTGAAAGTGAAGTGGTCTTTACACTGTCTCAAAGAAAGGGGAAGTCTATTCCACAGTGTGGGACCTGTGATTGATAGTGTTTTGCTCCCATGTCTAGCTTTTTTTACACGGGGAATCACTAAGAGAAGATTGTTACTGGACCTGAGCGAACGAATTGGGATGTAGGGTACAAATTTGTTTTGAAGATAGACGGGCCCTTGTCCATTTAGATATTTATGGATCAGGCAGCATATCTTGAATTTTATTCTCTGGCGGATTGAAAGCCAGTGTAATTGCTCCAAAAGAGGTTTGGAAGCAGTTCTCGGAGGAGCGTTGAGGACAAGACGAGCTGCCGTGTTCTGAATGACCTGAAGCTTAGCCAGTACACCTTCATTGGCAGAGAGCAACAGGCCATTACAGTAGTCAATCCGACTTAAAACCAAAGTTTGAACCAGAGTTCTTCTAAAGGAGTCAGGTAGTAGAGGAAAGACTCTGCGTAATAGGCCAATAGTATGGAAACATATTCCTGAAGTATGGTTAACATGCTGTCTAAATGATAGATCTTGATCCAACCGGATCCGTTTGGGTTCAGGAACTATTCCCAGGTCGGGTGGCCACCAGTCAGGAGTCCATAATATTGTGGCTTCTCCAAACAGCATTACTTCAGTTTTGGTGACATTACACTGAAGATAATTGGAGGATATCCACTGTGCCACCGCCTTCATGCCTGCAGAGAAAGAGCTCTTTACTTCAGCGGAGAGAGTCTCAAAAGGGAAGAGGAGCTGAGTATCATCAGCATACGATACTGGGATGAAGCCGTAGCTACGCATCACTCTTGCCAGGGGTGCCACATAGATGTTAAAAAGAGTTGGGCTTAAACAAGAGCCCTGTGGCACCCCTTTTGAAATCTCAACCTCCGCTGAGCGCTACGTGTCCAAGATGACTCTCTGGGAACGACCTGATAAAAAGCTCTTTAACCAGTCAATGGCTTTATCCTTGATGCCAGCGTTCGACAACCGATCAATAAGAATGGTATGTGACACGGTGTCGAACGCTGCTGATAGATCTAAAAGAACCAGGATCACTGAGAAGCCCTTGTCCTGGTACATATGTAGATCATCTGTAACAGACAGAAGGACGGACTCTGTGCTGTGTTTCGGCCTGAATCCTGACTGAGAGTAGTCCAGGCCGCCAGCAAGTTCTATATAGTTAGACAAATGGTGGTTTACATGCTTTTCAATCAGTTTCCCTAGAAATGGTAATAGGGAAATGGGCCTAAGATTGGCTAGTTCGGTCCACGGGATAGTAGTGTTTTTCCTAATAGGTCTAACAAGGGCTCGTTTCCAATCTCTAGGGACAATGCTTGAGCTAAGTGAAAGATTCACCAACCTTTCAATCGAAGGACAGAGCTGTTCAGTCAGGACAGGCATAATCCTAGCTGGGATAATATCATCTGGACTGCTGCTTTTAATCTGTGATATTAATGAAGATGTTTCTTGAAAGGAGATGAGTGGAAAAGTGTTTAACATATATTTGTCCTGCTTGGATTCAGAATCTATCTTCAAGAGAGCCGCATCTGGGGAAGGACTTCTATTGGCGCAAAAATTTTATCATAGATTATATCTATTTTGTTAGTAAAAAAACATGAAATATCGTCACATAGCTGCTGTGAGACTAATTCAGAGGTTTCACCTGCTATCGGTTTAGTAAAGGTATGTAGAACTTGATAAAGGACCCTTGAAGAGTTCCCAGCAGCCGTAATTAGTGCTGCAATGTGTGTTTTACGAGCAATGCGAATGGCTTTATGGTATGTGGATAGTGAATCCCAATATTTATTCTTATCCTCCACCAGATGAGAGGTTCTCCACCTCTTTTCTAGTTTCCTGGCATTTAGTTTTAGTTTCCTTAAGTGATCAGAGAACCAAATTTCTTGTTTCTTGGCCGGTCTCGGTTTAAATTGTTTCAGAGGGGCAATCTTATCTATAGCTTCCTTGGTCGCTTTTGCTAAATTTTTGATAGCAGTATCAACGTTTTCTCGAGGAGAGAAAGAGGAAAAATCAAAATTTTTCTTAAAAATGGTGTCGGTAATTTTGTGCCACTGTCTACGTATACTCGGTAGTAGAATTGGACATGAGGAAGTGTGTTTGTGGTAAGGAGTGAAAAATTCAACAATATAATGATCTGTCCAATTAACCTGTCTTGCAGGTGGACAGGAGACCGACGAAAAATTGGAAAGGATCAGGTCCAGGGTATGACCTGCCTGATGTGTGGGCCCAGAGTTACGTTTTATTAGTCCTAGAGAGGTCACGTCAAGTAGTAAGGATTGAGCCTCGTTACAATTCAACTTTCCGCTAAAATAAAATTGCTGTCAATGTTGACATGTGGGGCAAGTAGTTCCATCAACAAACTGGAAAAATTATTACATGGTCCAGGAGGACGGTATACTATGGCACCCTTTTGAATTACTTTAGGAGACAGTGTTATTTTAAAAATTAGTAATTCAACTTCTGGAGTGCTTAGTTCTTCTAAAACCGATATACTAATGTCTTGTTTATGCACAATAGCGATTCCACCACCTATTTTAGTGGGGCGGTCCAGTCTAACTAATTTATAGTTACTCGGGACTCCCAAGGTTATGGCCGGAGTGGAATGTGGTTTTAACCATGTTTCCGTAAGGTAACAAAGATCGGGTTGTTCAGAGGAAATTAGGTCCCAAACTTCCGCACTGTGTTTAGAAAGTGACCTAATATTACACAGGATGTTCTTCCACCCCAAAGGGGTCTGGTTACTTCCGGGAACCATGCTGATAGCAGGATCAATTAATATGGGGCGGTATATAGGGATGTGGGTCAGTGGATCCGGTAGATCACATGCTGAGATCTGATTGGCTGCCATATCTTCAAACAGCAAGTGGTGGCAGCCATCTTGGGACTCAACCCTCCAGAGATCAAAAACATTTTTAAAATTTAAAAATGTAGCCATGGGGGTGTGTCTAAGATAGCAGCATGAGCAGATGTGCCTGCCGCGAACTCCGTCCCTGCCTGAAATTTTGCACTTAAAATAGCCTCCCCCAATCTTTATCTCGCTCAAGGGGCACCGGCAGGCACGACTTGGCGAGATATCTGCAAGCCTCGGCCAGTATTTGGTGTGCGGAGCTGATGACAAGGCCTCCCACGTGGGCCTGGAGCAGAATCGCGGTAGCCCTGGCAGCCTATTTTGTTGCCACCAAGAATGCACTCAGGAAGATGTAGCTGGCAAACCCAGATCTTTGACTCTCGCCCGAGGACCCAAGTTGCCTGATGTGCGAAGGTGTCATGAAGGGGCCCCATGATGGGGCTCCACTAGAAGAGGCTTGGCTGGGGAATGACATCGGCTGCGCTTCTGTGGAGGTGGTCCGGAGGGCCACGGGGGTCCAGAGGAGCTGGCCAGGATGACAGTAAGTGTGCGCCCCCCCTGTGGCTTTCCTGAAGTAGCACCATCCCACCACAGTCACGGCAGAGTCACCGCCAACTCCCGAGCCCACTGGGACACACGTTTGTCTGTGACATCGGAGAACAGCACCCTGGGAGTCAGGTAGGCCCCATCGCATCTCTGCATGGGTGCAGGCAAGGATTGCTCTAGAGCCCCCCTCCTGTGATCCGCTCCTACTATGCAGCACTTGGGTCCCGCTGGTTCTTGGCTCTTAGGTCCTGGACTGTTGTGCCCTAATTGCCCCCGATCAGCCCTCTCGAAGCAGCACCTGTGCACCAGGAATCAGATGGACGGCAGGTGGGTTGAGACCCTCTCCTGCCCTCCAGTGAACATATTCTCTTGACCTGGACATCCCGGTCTCACTTGGGGGCATTCACACAGGCTCTTGGAGTCCTCCTTCAGGCACATGACCAGTGGGGTTGGGGCCGGTGGGAACTGCCTGACCACATGAGCCTGCAGCATCTCGGCAGCACACTAGAGGCCCACTTGCACCATGTGGAGAAGCAGTCCCGGCCCAGCAGCCTGCACTGAGGGGGTTCTCCCCTTGTGCACTAAGGGTCTCCAAACTGATGCCCGGCCTCTGGGAGGGAAGCTGGTGGGGCATACATGACCGTCTGCGAGCCTCCCTCGGCCTGGACATCTGGAGTCCCCTCCCAGTGATTTAAGGTGTACTCTTGTCATCCCCTATAATTCTGGCATTCTGTGGACACTGGCGCTCTGATTGCTTCTCCCCCACAACCGGTAACCAACCACGCAGCTACTTACCTCACTGAGCCCTCACATGGGTATGGCAACTGCCAAGGATAAAAAAGACTGTTTTGTCAAGCACATGCTGCTCAAGGGTTCAGCAGACACTCAACAAGTGAAAGCCACAGTGAAGATCTCCAAATTGTCGAGCGGAATGGAGGGAGGGGATAGTGGTGTTACTCACGAGTTTATGGAAGCTCTTTTTGCCTCACTTCGGAGCTCAGAGAGGCACAGCGAGACACTGATGAGGTGGGGAGAGGGAAGCGGCATTGGAGGAAGATTCCCTAACTAGGGATGCAGAGATTGAAGCCCTCCAACAAGAAATCATCCGTCTGCAGGACCAGGAGTTTGACCTCCAGGCCCATGCCGAGGACCTGGAAAATAGATCCCGGAGCAATAACATACGCATTAGGGGCACACCTACAGGGGACGAAGGCAAGGATCTGGAGGGCTATGTGCAGAAGCTGTTCAGGAATTTCCTGGGAGTATCTCCCTCTAAGGCCATAAAGATCGATAGATGTCACAGAGTTGGCCACCCAGAGTGCTGCCTCGGCTGTCAGTGGACATCCTTGTGTATGTGCACAACTTTACAGAAAAGGAATAGATCCTTAAAGCAGCCCGTGCAGATCAGGAGCTCCAATTCCCTCCATCTTTTTCAGTACTTAGCAGCATCCACACTATTAAAGAGGAAAGACTTTTGTCTGCTCACAAGCCACCTCAGCTCTCGTGGAACATCCTATGCATGGGGCCACCCATTTCACCTCATCTTCCAACTCAATGGCAGGGCATTGCAACTACGCTCCTTGTCAGAGGCCTACAAAATCCTCAGGATCACACCTCCCGAAACGTCACCCTGATAACCTCTGTCAAAGGAGAAAGCTCATGGAGGGGTCAACCGTGGGCCCGGGCGCAGCCCGAGATCTACACCCTACCGACCTCACCCTGTGGCCATGGCAAAGGAGCGCTCGGAGGTGCTGCGCTCCCTCTTAGGCGGAGAGTCACAAGTCTCAGAATCCCCCCTTGAGGTACTGTATATTTATGTCTGGGTGTATAATACATGGGCAGGGACGGAGGCCTCGCACCTCTTTGACTGGAGAAGACCTTCATTGCTGTGGCTGTCCCACTGGACTCAGACTTTCTCATCTTGAAAGACTCCATGACCCTTTGGTCTGCTACTTTCATTTTTGTTTTGGTTTGGGGTTGGGGTAATGTTCTGGGGCTCTCCTTCCGACTGGTACGATTTTGGAACAAGTTTGCATGTGCACCTGTGTATGCTCTCGCCTCGCCTCAAGAGCCATTTGGGACCCCCTGACTGGCCCCTGGGATGACCTTCCCGCTTCAGCGATGCTTCCCCTCTTGTCCAGCCTATGGGGGTTTAAATACTTAGCATAAATGTAAAATGCCTTAACAACCCCACTAAAAGAGCAGCGATTCTTTCCCTCCTAGAACACTCGCAAGTGGACATTTGCCTGCTCCAGGAAACGCACCTTTCAGCACAAGACACCCACAGAATGCACTCCAGGAAATTCCCACTGCAGTTCTGGTCATCTATGAAGGGAAAGAAGGGTGGAATAGCGGTTCTTCTGTCTCACATCTTTCATGGGGTAGCCCTAGACTCCTGCTTCGAAATGAAGGGCCGCGCACTGGCTATACGGGTTCAGTTAGGGACATTTCATTTCACGGTTGCTTCACTCTGTTCCCCCAATGAACGTAAAGAAGCCTTCCTGACTGAAGCAATTGCAGGGATACTCCAGTCCCCTGACAAAGCTCTTTGTATAGGTGGCAACCTCAACTTAGTTATGGATGGGCGTTTAGACCACTCTACACAATGGACAGGACAGACAGGGGCCTTTTCAATGGAGAGGTTGACCTTGTTGACTGATTGCGGGCTACACAATGTTTGGTGCTTGCAATACCCGGGGGATCAGGACTATACATTCTATTCCGCAGCCCATAGAACCTATGCACGGTTAGATCACTTCCTAGCTTTCCCTGTGGCATGGGAGCTCACCAGTGACCCTTCCATTGAAACGCGCTCCCTTCCTGATCATGCCGCTATTAGTCGCACATTCTCTGTTCCCACACGTAGTTCCTAGCGACCCGCTTGGCTTCCATGAGAATCCTTGCTGCTTTCACCAAACACAGTGTCTTCCATCAGGCAGGTGATAACTGATTACCTGGCAGTAAATGATACCGGGGGTCCCACTCTCTTCAGTCTCGGAAACCCTTATATTGGTCAGTAGAGGTGCCCTCATTGCACAATCAGCACATGAAAACAAACTTAGAAGGTACAAAAGGGAGGAGCTGGAGAAAACCATACTCAAACTTGAGTCTATACACAAACGCACAGGTGTCTGGCATGAACTAGAACAGGCTCTGATTCAGCTTAAACGCCTTGATCTGGACAGGGCAGAATATACTATGCTTCACCTTAAACACAAATTTCACATAGGCTCCAACAAAGGGGGTCGGATGCTAGTCCACTGCCTGCGTAGCACTCAGCACGCTAACACAATTGAAGGCCTCCGAATGCATTCAGGCACAATAGCACAAGAGGGCACCGATATAGAGGTGGAATTCTGGGTATTTTGTTCAACCTTATACACAAAAGACCACCTAATGGTCCCTAACATGTTTCCCTATCTCCAGTCGGCCGCGATCACCCCTCTACCTCTGCAGGAATCCGACGCGCTTGACCAGCCCATCAGGATCAAAGAGGTTATTGCTGTAATCGCCAGACTAAATTCAATGAAAGCAGCAGAACTGGATGGTTTCAGTACAATCTTTTATAAGACCGTTTGCAAGGAGTTAGCCCCTGTCCTGACTCGATTATTCAATTTCCTTGCTGAGACGGGTTCACTCACCGAAACTATGCTACAGGTGTCCATCTCGGTGATCCCAAACCAGGGAAAGACCCTGGGCTCTGTAGCTCATACCGCCCGATATCGCTGCTGAAAATCGACACAAAGCTTTTCACTGGCATCCTGTCATATCATCCCAATCCCCTGATGCCGGGTCTGATTGACCCAGACCAAGCAGAGTTTATCCCTCCTCGTCAATGTGGGGACAACATCAAGCGTCTATGTCACCTCATTGACAAAGTTCCACGATTCCGAAAAGAGGCCCTCGTGCTGGCTGTAGATGCGGAAAAAGAGTTTGATAAGGTGCACTGGCCCTATTTGTTTGCGACCCTTCAGCATTTTGGGTTGGGAGGTCAGTTCCTGAATTGGATCCGTAGTATTTACAGTGCACCCAATGCAAGGGTATGGGTGAACGGGATGAGTTAAGAGGGGTTGCAAGTGGAACGAAGTACCAGACAAGATTGCCAACGCTTTCCCTGCTCCTGTTCACAATTTATATGGAACCATTTCCTCAGAGGCTAAGTGATAACCCCGGAGCGGTTGGCATTAAATTTGGGGTGGACCAACATCTCATCAGCCTTTATGGAGATGACATTATTTTCTCTATCGCTCAGCCACTTTCTTCACTAGCGGCGATCATCTCTGAAATTGAATCGTTTGGGGCAGTGTCAGGCTTCCAGATGAACCTGTTCAAATATCAGATCCTGAATCTCACCACTCTTCTGGACACCGAGCGTGCTCTGTTAGCACAGTATGAATTTCATTGGGTGCAGGAGGCCCTCCCGTATCTGGGCATAGTTTTGTAACGGACCCTTGCGAGGACAGCCAAGACTAATTACTACGTACTCGGAGCAGTGATCTGTAGAGACCTCAACCATTGGCAGCGGCTGACCTTGTCATGGCTGGGCAGGATTGCTACGGTAAAAAAAAATGCACTCCTATGGGCCTTATTTGTCTTTCAGGCGCTTCCGCTCTCCCCTCCGCCCGGGGCAATACGACAGCTTCAGCAGACCATAGACTGCTTCATTTGGGGTGGAACAAAACCTAGACTACAGGAACAACTCTTAAAATGCACAAAACAGGAAGGGGGCTTGGCAGTTCCATATGTCCTACGATACTACAAAGCCACCCAACTCAGATTTCTGATAGAATGGAACCGTCACATGACCAAAACGCACTGGGTCTTTATGGACCAAATGGTGACGGGCACCCACATTTGGAGGAAGGTGTGGCTCCCGCGAGCCCACAGAGCCTGGGGCCTATACTCATCCCCGGTCAAAAGCACTACTCTCAAGGTCTGGGACAGAGATGTACACACAGCTGGTATTTCGTCATTCCCCTCTCCACTGACCCTGCTGTTCGCCAACCCGGAATTCCCACCGGGCACCTCGCCGTAGGTGGCAAAAGCTGGTTAGCTGGTGGGTACAAGAGAGTGGTCTGCCTCTTTGATTGCTATGGCATTCTTCCTTTTGACGAGCTCAAATCCCACTACTCATTGTCAGAACAAGACAGGTACACACATACTCAACTTGCTCATTGGCTACTGAACCCCAAGATACTCCCCAACATAGCCAGGCCCATGACCCCTTTCATGAAATAGGTTTTCTAAAATCCGATGATAAGAAACTCATCTCTGAAATCTACTGCTTTTTAATGAGAATCTCACACACACACAAGATGCCTGGTCAAAGACGATGGAAGGCAGAATTAGGATGCGTCCTCTCCGATAAAGAGTGGGGCGACATATTTTACAGGGCTCACCATACAACATTCAACACAGGCCACACTGAAACGGTGTATAAAATCACCTCCTATTGGTACTATACTCCCACTCGCATGCAAAAGTGGAACCCACTCGCATGCAAAAGTGGAACCCACTCTGTGATGGCCAATGTTGGAGGGGATGTGGAAACGCCGGATCACTACTTCACCTGCTTTGGAACTGCCCCAAGCTTACGAGATTCTGGGAACAAGTAATAGATGATTTGGACAACGTCTAACAGACAGAAATACCTCTCTTCCCTGTATACACACTACTCGGGCTCCCCAACACTCTCACTTACCCACCCAGATCCATTAGGGACCGACAGATGGCGATGGCTCTCAATGCTGCTCATAGGATCCTGTTGGCGCATTGGGGCTTGCATACTATACTGGACAATCGGTAATGGCCTCATCAACTCTGGACACTTTGGGCATGGAACAACTGTCTATGCCTGCTAGCACAGACCCCTCTACATACATGAAAATATGTTCTCCTTTCATTACTATCCTATCTAAGGAATTCATAGAGTTGAGCTGCCCGGCATACTTATGTATCTTTAGATTGGTCCCACTGGATTAGGAGGGGGCTGGGTCACTGTGGTGTGGCATTCCCAAAACATTCTGGCTTCTCTAACACACGCTTACACCTGGGCTAGCATTGTCGGAAGGAGAGAGGGTGGGGAGTGGGTTAGGGAGGGTTTCTTGTTTGTCTTTGGTTATAACTTTATGACAAGTTGTTTCTTATTTCGAGTAAGATGCTATACCTATTGCATTCAACATTGTGAAGGCATAAGAATTGTTTGTACCCACTAGGTTCTTAGTTTTCTTGAGGACTGTCCCACTCCTAGGAATGTCCCTCTACACGGCCATCTCATTTTGGGTTGAAGGCAACATTTTGTGTACTCCCCAAACACCCTGAGTTTCGCTGGCTTATATTCCAGGGACAGTTCGCTACTACACATTTGATTTCTGTAGCTGGCCCAGTTGGGGTTGTAGGCAATCTGATCTGTCATTGTAATGTTTTTTCTCAAATTAATACAAATATTTAATCCAAAAAATGTAGCCACAAATTTGTGGAGGATCTGTAGCAAAATAAAAACAAAAAACAAGGACAGCATCTTTGGCCGATTTCAGTCCCTGGTATGCAGTCCCCTGGGGCCTGGCTGTTTTAGTAATGTGGAAGGGGTGTTGTAGGGATTCTGCACATATTCAGAACTATGCACAGGAAACCAGGACCTGTATAATGGTGTACCAACTACCCACCTTAGTGCCCAAAATCCCAATCCCACTAGCTATAGTGTCAAATTTGTTCTCCGTACTACAGCAAAGCTACCAATGATTAGACAACCCAGAATGTGTCACTCCGACTCTCTCAGGAATCGCGGGAGCAAGAACACTCTTTTGCTCACTCACTCATACTTGTCCACAACATGAGTAATCAGAGACACGGTATAGTTTAAAATGTTTATTTTAACTAACATACTCTAAGATACAGTATATGTGCCAGTGCTATCAGCATAAAGCATAAACACAATATAGTCAGCATGGTTACAAGTCCATAGAATATAAACGGGGTTATCCTTTTATAAAGATAGTGGAAAAAGGATCACTGTGCCTTGCCACCCTCCCCGTGCTAGGAACTAGCTTATTATAAAAATAGAAAACCTCTGGTCTTTGTCAGGGGGACCCCATACCTCAAAGTCTAGATGCAAAGGTTTACATCTCCGGACAAGCAAAGCTCTTCTCTCTGGAAAGGTTTTTCTCCAAGGGTCTCTAACATGCATGCATGCAATATTAAAAGCACTTGATTTTCAGCAGCGCAGCTGTGTTTTGTGTTATGTCCAGATGTGGGAGACTTACCAGAGCAGAATAACAAGGGACATTGTTTTTCGACCTTGTACATCATGTGCAGACATAAACCACAGAGAACAGCAAGGAACGCGAAAGGCAGAAGGTTCTCATGTGAACAGACACAAGCAGAGTTTAGTGAAAACAAAGGCATGTACTAACGTGCACAAAAGCAGCAGCATGGCAGCCAGGATTGTGCTAACTTAGCAATGTCAGCAATGAATCCACCCACCTCACTACACGCTCCCCTGGTAAGACCATTGGATCTAGACAAAGGACGAACAGAGTTCAAGAAGTGAGAGCAGAGTTGAAGAGCGTCTATAATTTGCAGAATTCTGAAAAAAGAAAAAAATTGTAAATAGGGACCAGGAAATAAACAAATATTTTGTAAAAAAAAAAAATCAGCATATTAATCCATCGGAGTGTATGAGCAATGAACCGCAATAGCTTCCAGAAGGAAATCATTGTCATCAGTAGAAAAAAGTGATGCCATCCAATTCAGCAAGCTGAACGAGCATTCATGTTCTTCACAATTGGGTGCGTCTATTAGCATCGCAGGACAACTTGCGTGATATTCGATGTAGCTGTGTTGTAGGAGATTCTGCACAGTTGCACAGACATCCCCTTGTGCCAACACTTCAAGTGCAGCCGCACATACCATTAGGGCAGCCCTGGAACATTCTTGTTCATGGGCCACTAAGGGACCCATCAACAGGTCATAATCCGGGTCTGAACATGACGTATTGGAGAGGCAGATATCCAATGCCCATGAAAAGGAACATCGTAAACATGAAAAGACGGGTTGCACGCAAGTGTAGTACGCAAAGCAGAAAGACAATCCATAAGCCATGCTGAGTGTTGCCAGTGGCTGTTTACCAAAGCATTCAAGCACATGGTTAGGAGCATTTGCAGCCGACCAGGGCTGTGCACGGCCACAAGAGGAGCAGCCATTGCATAGTAGGCAAATCAATAGCAGGATTTCAACAGCTATGGAGAGCATTAAGGGTAAACCACCGAAGACGCTGGAAAAAATAGAATGAATAAATGCTGGTATTACACCAAATATAGTCTGAAAGGAGGTCAGAAGGCTAGAGCCAACAACCTTAATAAAATGTGCCAGGCCATGTGTATCAGATGCATTGAAAATGCGATGAATTAATTCACCAAAATACAGTGGGAGGTTAGTATTCAGAAGGGCCTGAATCTCAGTAAGGGTGCTAGCCACCTGTAGCACGAAGGTCTCGCATGCAGACTTAAGGGGAACTTCCTGTTGGAATAATAGTGTTCTTATTCTGCTCAACTTATTGAAGTTTGCTTTCAAAGTTGGTATCGAAGGACAAATCGAGTTATCGAGCTTCCTATGTGGGGGCGGCAAAAGCCAATATTTACAGCAAACTGCATGCTGTGAAACTGTCACAATATACGGTATGCCAGCCAGGAAACACAGCATTCTTGGTTATTTAAAAGAAGATAGCTACGTTAGCAAGCAGGGTGAAAGTGGGTTTTATAGCTGGAACTGGAATTCCTTTTAAGACACATTCAGGGTTTGGGGCAGTAACACTGCAGGCCCCGTGTAATTGTATGTTTTTGCAAACAAGGGAACAACCTACTGTAGAATCAAAGGACTCCCCTGTAAGGTATACCTCTTTGTCATCCTGCAGGCATATTTATGTGAAAGGCAAGGACCACACTTCATGAAGAAAGGTGCGACCTAAGTGTTCATAGTGGCCTAGCGGGTAATGCTTCATGCAGGGTCTAAATTTAAACAATGAGAATGGTAAAGTGATAACACTATGTATGAGCCATACAGCAGAGTCAGTCTCAGCCACGGAGAAGGGTAAAGGGTCTATCTTTTCTATATGTAGAAGAGTGTATGTTGCATCGTTCATGGACATAAACTGCTGTTTGTCTGTCAATTTAAATGGTAAAAACAAAGCAGATGCGTTTAAATAATCCCATGGTACATTCCCCATTTAAAGAGTCAGTAAAGTGCATGCAAACTGCATTACAGAACGCAATTGATTTTGACCCTGATATAACACGGACACATCATCTTGTACAATATCATCAACAGAAGAAACAATATTATCTAACATGGAAATGCGGGAAGACAGTGTGTTAATACTATTGTCAACAACAGCAAGTACCTATTCAATATTTGTTTGATCTATTTCTCTTAAACATGATGCTGCTTCAATTTGAGAAAGCTTCCATATTTCATTGTAAGTTGCGTAAATAAAACGTTTAGTTCTTGGACCAGGAGGGCCCTTGATAAATTCGCCCAAATCAATGTTATTGGTTAACAACGAAAAAGTTTGCTTCACGGACGATAGTGATGAGTGCTGCAAACACTGTTGGCATAATTTACCCATGAAATAGTTGGTAACCGAATGTGTGTTTGCAAAACGTGGGTCAGGTCTATCCTGTATGTAACCGGGGACTGTGTTGTGAAAACGTAACTGGCAGGCATCAGAACTCGTCAGCCAAACTAAACAGCTTTCTGGATCTAAACTAGAGACTTTAAATAAATCCAAAGAGAGCTTTAGGCAACGGTCTTGGAGAAAAGCACCTCACAACTGTACTACAGTTTTATTAGAATGGTGGTTTATGCATACTTCTCGGCACCAGTTGCCTTTCGGTGCCCCTGATCACGGATTCCAAACTATACTTCGTAAAGAGCAGTGAACTTGAACAAACTAACTTATTCTGTCTTTTTATATTTCTTTTAATTCTTTATTTTCAAATGCATAAGAAGTTTCACAAAAAACCCGTTTCGTTCAGTTTGGCGACAAGCCAAAAGTACTTCTTCAGGGCAGCAAACAAAATAACATACAACATGTATAAGACAAATACATGATATCACTTAACTGACGGACACAACTAGAACTTCCTAAAATATTACAAACATAATACAAAACAACAAATCATGTTACTTAACAAATTGACATTACTACAACATCCTAAAATATTTTACAAACTTAATTAAACGCAACAAAAAATATAAAGATTGAATTTTAAAAGCCACATACATTTTTAAAATAGATTCCAAGACACAAAAGTTTTCAAGTGACTTATATTGCTTCCTATTATACTTTTACTGTGGATTTTTCCTATATTGTTGGAAATATATTTCCTTTCCAAGAAAAAGTGAGTAATGCAACTATACCTTAATACAAAAGAAATGTTTATGTACATAAACCAAACACAGGAAGGGGATGCTGATTAGGATGGAGAAAGAACAAAATGAACAAGAAGTAAAATGACCTCAACTCTTTAGATCACACAAACAGTCTCAATAATCTTTAGCACCAGTTAATTCACAAGCTGGACCAAATTATAAATCTTCGCCAGCAGTCTACTTTTAAAACAGCATCTATAATAAATTGTTATATGATGCTATTACTGAGATTTTATAAGTGTCAACATATGCCTAATAGCCAGATGCAGGAGACTGAGACACTTCACAATATAACATAGTACCATGAGGATTAAAAGTGCTCTAGGGTGGTATGAGAGGGGGCATGCCTGGGGTAGAGGTGCCTCCTCCTGGACACAATATATTATGTCCTGGGGGAGGTACATCAACAATATTATTTGCCTATGGTCTGGACCTAGTGGAAGCCTTGACGAATACCTTCTGTCCATTAATAATAATCCCTTTATTGTACAGCTAACAATGTCCTGTGATAGGGATAAGATCGATTTTTTGGATCTCCGCTTTTGTGTAAAAGATGGGTTGTACAAAGTACATTGTATCGTAAGGAAACAGCATGCAACAGAATATTGCATGCTACAAGTGCACATGGACATTCAGTAATTAAAAACATCCCTTATAGAGAAATGGTTAGAGTGCGGAGAAACTGTTCTGAACAGGAAGCATTCAAAGCCAATATTGTTGACACACGCAATCATTTTCTTAAAAGAGGCTATGATACACTGGACGTGGGATGGGCAGAAGAAAGAGTATACCAACTAAAAAGAGAAAGTACATTGGTTACTAAAAATAGATACAGTATTTAACAAAAAACTACGATTTGTAACCAAGTATACCTTGCATAGTGATAAGATTTTCTGTATTTTTAAAAAGAACTGGCATCTACTATTAGAAATATCAAATTTAAGGAAAGATCTTATGGTTAATCCATCAATATCTTATAAAAGAGGTCAAACCTTAAAGGATATGTTATGTCCTAGTTATGTCACTACATCAAAATCTACAGGAATATGGTTACCAAAGAAACCATGTGGCTTTCATACATGTACTTGATGCAATATTTGCCAATTTAGGATAAATAAGATCCAACATTTTTCATACAATAGTGTAAAACACTATGAAATTAGAGAATTTATAAATTGCAATACCAATTATGTGATTTATGTCTTGGGCTGTAGCTCCAATTTGGTATATGTATGAAGTACTGTACGGAGCCTTAAACTTAGAGTTCAAGAGCATTGTTGAGCCATTTTGAAAGGTGACACAAGATTAGGGGTGGGCGGAATGTGCGAAATTAACTTTCGCAAATTATCGCGAAAATGTTTAAAATTATCGCAAACAAGCGGAAATATCGCGAAGATGCGGAAGTTTTTTTCTGGCATGTTCGCGAGATTTTCTGCATGGTTGCGGGTCGCCAACTTACCCAAGTGGTTGCTTGCGGGCGCGGCCATCTTGTTTTGAGTTGTCTCGCGGTGCATGATCGCGAGAAGAAAGAAGTGATCGCGCGAAGCATGACGTCACTGCGGGCGCGAACTGTCGCGAGACAGCTTAAATGGCTAAAAACAATACAACATCTCATGGAGAACGCGACCGGATCAAGAAAACTTGTCGGCGAACACAGGGATTCAGGTAAGGCGATCGCGCGCGCGCGAGAATGTATTATTTTACAGCGCGAGCAAGAAACAAATTATCGCCAAGCTGCGGAAACCGGAATTTTTGACATTTTCGCCCTCTCCGCGGAACGCGAAAATGTCAAATTATCGCAATTTCCGCGAACGGAACGAAATTTTCGCCCAGGCCTACACAAAATACCCAATGGCCGAATATTACAAGCAATATCATATATCTGATTCCACCTTCTGGTTCCACGGTTTCAAACATGTGCCAATTAATAATAGGGGTGGGAGCAGACAGTTAGTACTAAGACAGAAAGAGGCAAAGTGGATTTGCAGACTGCGTGCGATTAAGTACGGCCACAATACAGATGATGAATTTCATTATTTTCTAAACTAAATCTGTATTTATTCTATCTTACTGACCTTGTGTGCCTTAGGTGCTCTTCTGTCTTGACATATCTGATGGTAGCTGATGCCATTTGTAATGAATTTGCTTGATGACTTACTGGTTGCTATACCCCTCTTCCCACTGTATATGGCACAATTATAGACCTCTAATTGAGGAAATGTCAATTCAATTTTAAATTTTAAATTATCATCTTATTGTACATCTTCTTTGAATGATGCTTAGAATCTGTGAGAACATGCTATATATAAAGTAATTTTTCAAAAAGTTAATAAAAAAATATTTAATATCACCTATATTGATGGATGACTATTTATAATTGTTTCTACGTTTGGAGAGCACTTTTTTCATTTTTGTAACATGTGTTATTGTCTATTTTTAGATGCTCAAGATATTGTTTATTCTGTTTGTAGGGTCTGTTAATCAGTACATACGTGAGGTATTTTCCACTTAAAGAATCTTTTTGTTGCTTCGTAATTTGTCTTATGTACTTGCAATTTCATATATACTGTTAGTTGATATTTGATTCTATTTATTTATCTCAGTATTATTATTATTATTTTCGATATACACCTTTAGGTTGTTTTGGGCCATTTTAAGATGGCGCACATTACAAGAATAGGGTCATTGGTGGCTCTGTCATGATTCTTGCCTCCTTTAATTATGGTGAAGGTTGATAGAGATTGAGTGTATTAATTTTGGGTTGTTATAGATGAGTATTTAAAAGATGTTGCCTGATTCCATTAGCTGCTATATGGCATGTGATTATGTCACTTGTCCTATTTATTTTAAAGATATACATACCGCGAGTCGATATTGGACGCTATTTATCCACTTTTTATGGAATGTGATTTTGTCACTGTCCTATTTAGTTGTAAATACATACATACCGCTAGTCGATATTTGATGTTATTTATTCATTTTGGTACTATTTTGTATATTCCTTTAGGTTGTATTAGGCCATTCCAAGATTGCGCTCACTACGGTAACGGGGATATTAGTGGTTCTATTCCGTTTTTAGCCTTCTTGTATTCTGACAAGGGTTGATCAAGATTGAGTGTTTTAGCTTTTGGTTGTTATTGATATGTATTTCGACTTCCATATTTCAAGAGGTCGTCGATTTAATCAAAATTAAATTTAAAATGGACTTGCAGAAGACACTACTTTTCAGCAAAATCATGTTGTGATAAATTCTAGGGGTGGGCAGAATTTGCTTAGCCGCGCTACGCAAAGCTCTGTGAAATGGTAAAAAATCTCCCCGAGCATGCAGAGCTCTGTGAACACGTGGAATTGCTTGTTCTGCCCGTTTGCAATGCTTTTTTCCTGTTCGCGAACACTGTTTTTGTGCTTGGGGGAAATATCTTGCGAACACGCATTTTGAAAGCGTGAACAAGCAAAAAATTCCGTGAAGCCGCGGATCGCAGAATTTTTGTCAATTCCGCGTTCTCCGCGGAACGCAAAATTACCCAAATTTTGCAAATACCACGGGCGGAACGGAATTTACCGCCAGGCCAAATAAATTCCCCTTTTTATTCTCCATTTTTCCTTTTTTATTCTAAAATGGGGTCAACAATGGAGAAGTCCTTTTTCGTTGTCCTAGGAGGATTTTCTAAGGTTCTCCAAAGATGGCGATTATTGATTTACTATAGAAAGACCCGCCGACATTCCAGTAGCTAGAACCCACAGGTGCATCTGGTTTTGCTTACTTTTGGAAAGTACTTAAGCGAGGAGTAAAATGGCATTGAGTCTCTCTGCCTTCGGATTGTGTTTGTTGGGGAAGCGTTGGAGACCGCGTATTAAGGAAAGTGCCGTTGGCGTGCTTGGGCGTGTTATCTGTAGTGTAGTGACTAATTTAAGTCTATAACCAAATTTATTGTGGGGGTTATTACTATTCGGTACCACTTGCTTGGATTAGATGCCGGTATACTGGGTCTAGTCGATCACGTTTCTAGGCAAATGGTAATACCAACCCGCTTTTGTAAATGGGGTTAGGACTCGGATAAGGGTGTTGTGTGGGTTAGGACCCCCACCCCATAATAAAGGGAAATGTTTTAATGCGCATAATATACAATACCATTGAGAGGTGATATTACGAAATATACTAACAATTATAGATAATATCTTAAATATCTTCTAAAAATTATCTTTTCTCAAATTGATGGGCAAATCCGAAGGATGGTAGGTTAATGGTTGACCTTAAACTCGCTACATATTTATGGCACAGATCTGAAATAAGTTGCAACATTAAAGGAGACTGTAGTGAGATACTTTTATAATAATTATGCTTGACAGCCAGCCCAGGCAGCTATTCAAAAATCTGGAACTTTCCGAAAGCCCTGTTTCCTGCCACCGTCATTGATCAAAGCCGCTGGCCTAATTTTATTATTCTGTCCAACGGAGCTGTGTCACACTCACCCCTGTAGCCAGTATGAGGTGCACTGCATGCCTGCCATCCTGAGGCATCAGCTCCTGGTTGGCAAGGAGGGACAACAGATAAAAGTGACTTGGAGATCGGATCGGATCCTGTTTGCCGTACGAGCTGAACTGCATTCAGCACATTTCCAGGAGTCCCGTGAGAACGCTGTCTTCTATCTACAAGGATTTGTTTGTTTTGTTTCGCGCTGGGGCGTGATATATCGCTCCTGCCCTGCCGTGTCTTGGCCTCACGGAAAGAGAGGCACACCCCCAAGAAGCGCTTGGATGCGTTTCCTTTAGTTTCCTTTAGTTTTTTCACCTTCACGCTGGGGCACGATCGCTGTCCTTGAAAGCGCACGGCGGCGCTTCACTTGAGCACACCTTCGCGCTGGAGCCTGTACACTGATTCGAGAAGCGCACTGATGCGTTTCAGTTGGTTTTGACACGGAAGGATTACCAACGGTTCTCATGAGCTGTTGAAAGGCTTCATGTGCTTGTTTTTGTTTCAGCACCCTTTTTGTTTATTACTTTTGTCTGTTCACACACGCAAATAGTGTGAAGGAGAAGTAACTCACACTGGAACCTTACAGACACAGACACAGACATCATTACCAGAGGACTATCTGGTTACAGATAAGTACATTGTATTGACTGTCTGCTGAGTAGCTGTTTCCAGAATTTGACCACGTTTGTCCGATCCCTGCTGTCTACCTGTGTGGCCCTGTGATCCTTGGGGCTACCGGTTCTCTTGCTGGCTTCCGCGTCTCCCTCCCGCCGTCGCCCGACAACGCGACCGCTGTGTGGGGGGAGCGGTCGACGGGACACAATACCCAGGATCCCCTGTGACACGGAAGCGGAACCAACGCATTTTGCGCGCCCGGAGGCGCTACTTAACTGATCCCGCCCCCCGTGTCGCGGGAACGCGCGCGGGCGAAGCCCGGGCAAAGGGCGGGCCGTCCAAGGCCGGGCTGGGCCCCCCCTCTGACACCCTTGAAACGGTCTTCTCAAGTAAGACATCCTGAAATATTCGTATTTGTATTCGCTTAATGATTCTGACGTAGTTCAATTGTGCTACCCTGCTACTTTCTCTCTTAAGGTTCTGTGGGCGATTCATTACACCTCCTATACCAATTTGTTTGTCCCTTATTTCCTATTCCATGAACAATGAGTATATCGGGTAAAACTCCCCTCGTAAAAAAGACTATTAAAGGGACTTTGGATAATTTTGTCATTAGAACTATCCCAGACACGGATAAGGAGGACTCTCTCGCTGAGCGGCGTGCTGACAGGCGCCGCTCGATTGAGCATATTAAGAACATGCGCACGTCCCCGTATTCAACACAACCAAGCACGTCGGTCCATGACAGCATTTATATCACCCCAACAGTATGTGAATCTTCTACTATTGAAAGCACCCCATTGCTTCTCCGGGACAGATCCAACCTAATAGACCCTATTGTTGATTCAACAGCTGACTCTATAAATGAAATAAGTGTCATTATCTCTACTTCTCCCTGTAATCTTCCTTCGCTTGTTGAGCCTCGAGCGCCCACTTCGTCTCCTGTGGTAGAGATAGCCCAAAAAAAGAAACGCACTCAGAAGCCCAATTTTGATATTCGCCAAGGTCCCCCGCCAACTAAAAGAAGGAGAAAGTGGGGAGGTAGAACGTTAAGGAGCAAACCAAGCAGGCCCATTCAAACTCCAAATTTAAATTCTAACCAAAATTCTGAGCCTGCTAACAACCACGCACAATACCCCCCACAATTGCACATGACATCTGCCCCGTCTACCCCTCAACTCATTCCAGCAAAGGAGACCCCTACTACTAATATTACTGGGACCATTGAGCAAATAGTACGTTCTTTTATTCTCCCAGTAATAGAGAGACTGGATAGACTCACTGTCCAATTAGGGTTCCTAGAACAACTAGTCAGGGAGAACATAGCAGCACATAAGGCTCAACTTAATAGTGTTCCATCATCTGTATCCCTGGTAACGGCAGCATTAACCCCTACATCTGTCATTTCAAAGAAAGGGTTACCACCATCTTCGACACCTGCCTCATCAAAGCTTGCCTTTGTCCCAGTGGAAAAAAGATGTGTAAAAAATAATAATCGATCTCCCCCCACCAAAAGGGAGGGGTAAAGAACATCAATTCCCCTAATCCAAAATCCTCCCAGCCAAGTGCATCCCGTGCATCATGTCTACAGTCTGAATCCAGGGCGAATAATACACAGGGGGGTGGGAACTCTACAAACCTAAAATTTGCCCCTGACCTAGGTGTCCAATCAAAACTTGATGTAACAAGAGAGCTGAGGACTAGGCTAGTAGACCTCCCCCCGGAAGCGGCTCCGTATGTAGTCATTTTGACAGGTGTTCCACCTTTAGAGGAAGGTAAGACGGAAAATTTTTATCAACTAAAAAACAAAGTGCTTTTCTGGCTCCATCAAAATCGGCCGCTCCCTCCGTATTTGAATGGTGAAATCATTCATGTCAGGCGACTGCCATGGCTGGGCTGTCGAAGGAAAAACCTATCTGGTGACATTATTATCGTTAATTTCTCAGACCGTAGAACTGTAAGACACATCCTAGGTGAATTTCAGGATTTTGGGTCAGGGGGTATTATGACACGCGATTTGATATTTTTCTATCCGAGATCCGCAGTAGAATTTGCACCTAATCTGGGACCATTAACTAGTTACCCTAATGAGCGTCTTATGGTCACCCGTAACAACTGTCTGTTTAACAGTAATGGCTATAAGGGCTACAATCCATTCTATTGCCCCAAACCCTTCCAAGCTCCCTACGGATTTGAACATTTATCAGGTCTGGACGCAAATGACTGACTGGTTCAACCATCGCAGTTTTCAGTCTGTCCGCTTCGTCCACCTCCTAAAATAGAGAAACAAGTATCCCAATTCCTTTCCCCCAGTAGGGCCTTGGAAGAGCTCCAACCCTCATTCCAGGCTATATCAAATTCTCAATTAGACTTAGGCTCTCCAAGGGCTATGACACAATCCCTTCTCGACGATATCATAATTGGGGGGGGGGGGGGTTCGGCTAAACCTGACCTATCCCTCAAATTAATATTCTGGAATGTCGCAGGTTTGCGCTCTAAGGCAGATCATCCATCATGGCTCGCTACCATCAAAGATCATAATATTATCTGCTTGCAAGAAACATGGCTAACTACTCCTATCCACCTGCAAGGTTATAAAACCTTCAATTCATTTGCCCAACCCTCATTAGGTGGGAGAGCGAAAGGGGGCTTGGTAATATATCTCTCAAATGAACTTCCAATCATTGATATCAAAATCATTAGCAGCAATCCCTATTCCCAGATCCTTAAGTTAATACCTACTAAAACACATGTGTTCTATATAGTTAATTTTTATAATAATTTGACACCAAAAGACATACTCCCAGTTTTGGAAAATATTTCCCTACTCTTAACAGAGGAGCGTCTTAGTAATCCTAGAACTAGTACTAGCATAGTCTGGGGAGGGGACTTTAATTTAAATCTTTGTAAGGGAGGTGATACAAATAATTGTGGTATTGTTGATGATCTGGGTTATAATATAACGCATTTTCCTCGTACAAAACTAGGGAACACTTTGACCGAGATAATATTTAATCTGGATCTCGGTTTTGCAAACGATCTTGTTTCACCCCCAGTTCCTTTTACTCCCACGTTTAATGGCAGGGGACTACTCAGTTTGATTGACTTTATTTTGGTATCGCAATCTTCTAAGGAGCAGCTATGTAGCTTCCGAACAGGTACCGATCCTAGTAGTGATCCCTTTCCCAACATTCTCATGATCACTACTCCTGATTTGTCAGAACTGCCCAGCAAGCGTACCCTTCTAACACAAGAAACACTAAGGGTAAATAAACTAAACGGGTACGCAATTAAATGGGATAAAGTGGATGTTGAAAAGATTTCCTCAGCAGTGTTGAGTCATACACTCCCACATATCGAAGTATGTTTAAACATACAATCTGTCCCCGATCAGGTATTGGCCAGCTTTTCGGTTATTACATCCGAAATTAAGAGAGAGCTGTTCCGCAAAACTAAGGGTGTTAATCAAACAAAAAAAGTATGGTTTAATCCCGCAACAAGGAGCGCCTACCTCTCACTAAAGAAAGCTCTGACTAATACCGTAAGGGACAAAGGGGAAGTGATAAGATTAAGGAAATGTTATAAGCAAGCACTCAAATCCTGCAAGGTGGATATCAAGAAGGAACTATGGGCTAAGTTACATCAGAGCTGTTCCCTTAAGGACTCAGCCACCTTCTGGAAAATAGTAAGAACACCCTTTTTAACCGATCAACAAGAGATCCCACAGATTGAGGTAGCAGTGGGTGAGGCAGCTTGGGTTGATCATTTTTCTAGGATTTTTGGTATCCTGGAGGATCCTTTGACAGAACTCCCCTCAGAAAGTTTGGAGATGCCGACCACTCTAAATTATAGAAGACCCTCCCTCTCCTCTAACCCTAACCTCCATTTTGACCATACCGAGGTACTCACGGCATTGCAAGCCTCTAAATGTGGCAAAGCCCCAGGCCGTGACGGGGTTCCCGTGGACCTATTTAAAAACAACTTAGAATTATGGTCCCCTATTCTTACAAAGGTCTTTGAAGCAGCCACCAAAATTGGCCCACCAGAGTCTTGGACAACTTCCATTCTTCTTCCTATTTTTAAGAAGGGCGACCGTAATAGCCCCGCCTGTTACCGTCCAATTTCCCTTTTGGACTCTACAGGAAAGGTGATGGGTCGGTTACTTCTTAAAAGACTCCAAGACTGGGCTGAAAGCAATCAAGTGGTCTCTGACCTCCAGTATGGCTTTCGAGAAGGACTAGGGACAGTGGATCAGGCATTAAACCTCTCATTATTGATAGGTAAATATGTACGGGCAAAAAAGGGGAGGTTGCATTTAGCCTATGTTGATCTTTCGGCGGCCTTTGACTGCGGCTCCCACAGCAAACTCTGGAAACTCCTTTTAACTATGGGGGTTGAGCCCGCTTTGGTGAGTTTCATTCAGAGTCTTTATACAGGGGCCTCAGCAAAAGTACGGTACGGTTTGGGGGGGGAGTCACAACATCATTTCCAGTAGCTAAGGGTGTCAGACAGGGATGCGTACTGGCACCCTTTCTTTTTAACCTATATACAAACGGTTTGGAGGCTGCGATGTTGGTAGGAAGCCAGGATCTGCCCATGATTAATCATCGTCCAATACCCGCGCTGCTCTATGCAGATGACGCGGTGATCATGGCCAGGACCCCACGTCAACTCCAACTACTTCTTGATAGATACTGTGACTTCATGGCAAGCCTAGATCTAAAAGTAAATATAAAGAAAACGTTTGTCATGCATTTGGGGAAACGTCTCAAATATTCCGGCGGTATCCAGATAAATAATACCATCCTGGAGACCACAACTTCCTATCCTTATTTAGGTATTTTGATAGACAATTCCTCTAGTTGGGGTCCAGCCCTTCTGGCCAGAAAGATGGGGTTTCTTAGAACCACAACAGCCTTGGTCACATTTGCGCGAAAAACTAGGCCAGCGTCCCTCGCGGGAGTTGCTTCAGATTTATAGGGCTAAGTGCCGTTCAGTGGGAATGTATGGTGCCGGGGTTTGGGGCTACGTCAATACGGAAACTATCCAAAAACTAGAAAATGGCTTCTTCCGGTATCTTTTGGCTACTCCCAAAAGTTCGCCAACCTATGGTTGCCATATGGAGTTGGGGGAGGATTACATTTCCGATCTTATTGCTATCCAACCAATTCTCTTGTGGCATGGCATTTGGGAAACTAAAGAGTGTAAAATGACCCGTTTGCTTATCTCTGATTGTCTTACTCTGGAAAAGTGGAAAAACATTCCATGGTTGCTTTATGTCCATAACCTCTTGAGAGACGTAAATGTGGAGTCTTTTTTCAAGTTCCCTGAGACTATAATCGAAATGTCACGCGAAAAGCTGAAAAATGCGTGTTTATCCCATTTACGTGAGCTTCGTTTAACAACTGAGATTCAAAAACCCACAAATCTCCATCTTGTTTCGGTACAAGTCTCAATTGGGATCCAGCCGTACCTACTATCTAGTGTTAACCCTTATGAAAAATATCTTTTAACACAATTTCGGTTTAATACTTTCCATCGGCTGATAACATTCCCAAAAACAAAAGATTGGTCTAGTAACCTAACCCCTTGTCCTTGTAATGGACAATCAGAACAATCACCATTGCACGTAGTCTTTTTCTGTAGCTATTATGAATTCCCACGTAAGAAGTGGATCATCCCCTTATTAAAATTCATAGGCTTACGCCAGTGTCGCCCGGCCCTTCTTGCTTTACAATGTTTGGACACTGAGTGTAGCATTTTGCTAATAGCCCGTTTTTTAAAGGTTTGTGTTAAATACCGTGCAAACTATGATTAACTATAAAATGTCAGATCGTGATTGGGATCCAAACTGAAAGTAATAATCTGTAAAAATGTGTTTTTTTTATTATTCACATATAAGAATTTCTGTGATCTATATTAATTCTTTTTAACTTTTTAAAAATCTGTTTTAAACTTTTGTATACTTTTATGGACACAAAATTTGTATCCGAATAAAGTTTTAATTGATTGACATATAATGTGAATGATTGATGATGGGAACATAATTCCCTGTTCAAGTCTTGCTATACACCTCTCCTTTTACATTGTAGGCGGAGGCTATCCCACTGGGGATTGAGGGCACTTACCCCTATGATCATCATTTATATTTTTCTGACTGTTGATGCATTGAGCGGACTCGGTAAGTCCAAGCCTATAAAATTAAACACATTGATTATGACTTTTTAGACTATTTTAGGGGTCGAGTCAAAAGAAAAACGTGACTCGTTGAGTTTAGTTGCTTGCAAACCAGGCAATGACCCGTGTGTGGGATAGGCATATTCAGTTTCCTCGTTGCAGGCAGAAGTTGGCGGGATTAGCAAGTGATTAGTAACAGAGGACATCTCGATGGCAGTGTCATTTTGCGCGGTGTCAGATGGGCCAATCACAGGATTCCTTGAAATTGCCGGACATGATACAGCGGGTGTAACACTATTCAGAATTGGCCAGATGTTGTAGCTTGACATTGTCCACTGAGATGTATCTGTTGTCTTTGCGACCAGGAAGCGGTGGTAAAATAACTGTATGAGTACCCTTCACACCAAGCACTGGAACCGGTGCACTATAAGAGGGGCCAAATTCTTTTTTGTTCTCCACCTTCTCTCGGACCAGATCTCCAGCTTTGGGTAGCCAGCCCGCTATTGTAATATGCAGTGCTGCATCAGTGGCAGAGGGTAAATGTGCAGTAGCAAGACTGTCAAGGGTCTCTTGTAAGTCCTGTAACATAGTAGAATGATTATCTACATCAAAGGTTGCGGCAGCCGCCGCCATGTCTAGACCATCAGGGTCTGGCACAAACATTTTTTTGCCAAAGAGCATTTCGTATGGGTTCCGCCCACACAGAGTTCTTCTAGGGAGATAATTAAGTGCACGTTGCATGCAGAACAAGTGGGCCAACCAGTTCCTGCCAGTGCCTAAGACTCTAGCTGTCAAGAATTGCTCTAAGTCATGGTTCATTCGCTCCACAATGGAGGCCTATATGGCGATGAAAACAGCACCAGCACCCCCAAAGACTTCATTGCATCCTTTTAAGCCTTAGAGGCAAACGCACGACCTTGGTTAGAATGGAAGGTGCCGCAGGCAAAGATTTCCACAAAGACACGCAAATCCCTGATGACATTTTGAGCATCAGCGCTGCGTTGTTGCCAAACCCAAGTGAAAAGTGTGCACGAATCAACTGCAACAAAAATATATTTATGAGCAGTATCTGAGGAAAATGGACCGCAGTGTTCAAGATATACACAGCCAAATGGCATATTAGAAATGCATAGCTGTGTTTGTGGTGGGCGTGTAACCGTAGATGGTTTAATATACTGACAAATGTCACAAGACAGTACATAATTATGATTCTGTTTATATAAAGCACGCCACCAGTAACGTTGCTGCAAGATAGAAACTGTCACAGACACACCAGCATGGGCTGAAGCCAAGCCTTCGTGGGCGGCTGTTATCAAAGAAAGTCTGCTGTCTGCGTTGGGAATCATCTGATCTCCAACGTTATTAATTATTACATAAGGAACTTGATCGGGGCTTAAATGTTAAGAGTACTTTGAAGGGAACCCTTGCAGGTAAGTAACACCCTTCTCAGTAGCAGCAATAGCTGCAAAAATTTCATTATCTATCTTAGTCATGGATCTTGTAACGGCTGCAACTGAACACATGGCTACTGCTGTTTTGACTGCCTCATCAGCCAAACCGTTACCGACAGCGTGCGCTCCCACACACTGGTGGCCAGAGTATGTAAAACATGTGTGAGGGGCAAATATTGCTTAAGATCAGGAACTCGAAGCCAAAGCATCTTATGCTTAAATGCGCTGCCTTTGGAATCACAATAGCCATTCTGAGACCAAAAGAATCTGTTGTCATTGAAAGACTGAATACAGTAATAAGAATCATTTGCAATTAGAGTATTCACATTAGGATCAGCAAACACGAGAGCAAGCACCAAAGCGTGCAGCTCGGCTAATTATGCGGTACAGTCTCCTAGCGCCTTCATATGAACAACACTGGACTTGAACTCATTGTTCACCATTGTACCTGCCACAATACCACAGGCCGCCAAATAAGCATGCTTAGACCCGGTGGGCGGTTGCGCTGAACCATCGATGTAAATGATACAACCGTACTCCTCAAGCGGGCCCATTGATAGAAGAGGAGGATGAACAAAATCATACTGCAAGAACTCCTGAGTCTGAAGAGAGGAGTCAAAGATAAACGTGACATCTGGAGACATCAAAGAAGTAGCCCATTGTATCCAATGGGGATGCAAAGCCTTAGAATTTGGCACACATGCCCTTGTCACTGCCTCAAGCCGGCTCTGGTGGCACAGTGGACTAAGGTGTCAATTGCGGGGGCTTGTGTTCAACCTGATGGTCACAGGTTCAAATCCCGGCGGGTCCACTCAGCCTTTTATCCATCTGAGGTCGATAAAACGAGTACCATTGAGTTGGGTAACAATGAACATCTGTTATTCAGCGCCAAGAGAAGTCTGGGTGAACGTGCGCTTTACAAATACACATGTTATGTTATGTAGGGTATGGTGTTACCACCAAAATGCTTTTCCCCTGTGCCAGCACGTGTTCCTTCAGAATCGCCATCTGTACAGTTGTTAAGACTTTTTCAACAGTGGAAAACCGCAACTCGGCAGAAGTGTACAAATGTAATTTATAAGCAATAGGTATTGTGTCACCTTCATTAAACGTTAAGGGGCACATGTATCAACTTAAATACCGATCGCAAATGGGCCGATACGCAAAATCGGCCCCTTTGCGACCAGTATTTAGGCACTTGGGATGCATGAACCCAAAACCCATCGCAATATAGGTAATCACAAATTTTACAATTACCTAAAATGCGAATACTTTTAGGGAATCGCAAATTGCGATTGGCTTCCGATTCATTTGTATGGGTCTATAGGCCCATAGGAATGAATGGGAAGGCATTCCTTAATTGTGAATCGCAATTTGCGGTTCGGAATTAAGGAATGTGTAGGAATCGCAAATATTTTTGCAAAACCTACATGCATAGGCAAGTGTGATTCCTTAATAGCAATTCCTTAATAATCGCTCATAAGGAATCGCAATTGCCTAACTTGATGCATGTGCCCCATAGTAAGTAAAACCCACTGCTCCTGGCACAATTCTTATCACCAGGTTTGTGTGGATATCACTTGTTAACAAGTATTTGGATTCAAGTAAATCTGATTGCAAATAAAGTAAAATAGCAGAATGTTCCGGAAGCCAGCCGGTTTTTGAAAATGTAGGTTGTATCAAGGCATAAAGCGGCTTGATACGCTGGGCATATTCAGGAATGTAAGAACGCCCGAAGTTCAAAAATCCCAGCAAGGACTGTAGCTTTTTCAGTGTTGTAGGCAGTCACAAACATGTGCATTTCTCCAGGAAGTGAGGCTCTAAGCCCCTACCTTCATTATTGAGCTCATAGCATAAAAACAACACTGCATACTCTGCGATGTGTGATTTAGCAAAATTAAATTTGTAACCGTAGTCCGAAAACAAAATAATGATGCATAGATGCGGCCATAATTCGCCGTCCGTTAGATAAATATCATCAACGTACGAGTACGCATCTGGGTCTATGCTGTCTAACAAAGAGACAACACGGGCGGCGAAGAGGCCTGGGCTGTTTTTATAGCCCATTGCTAAACGCCGGAATTGTTTTTGTTTTCCGCCAGCTGTGAATGCTGTCCATTGACTGCAGGCAGGGGACAGGTTGTGACTGAAAAAGCCGTTGGAAATGTCTAGTGTTGTTTTATATTTTTTACAAACAAGACTGTCCACAAGAACAGAACTATGGGTATTCTGTACCGCAAAAGTGCGACAGTGAGAGTTCAAATGCTGGTAATCCAAAAACTATGCGGTACTACCCATCGGGTTTGGTAACAGTAAAAAGAGGGTTAATCATCAGTGAAACACATGTCTCAATCACTCTTTGACACTCTAACTGTGTTAGAATCTCAGAAACTGGAACTTTTGCTTCCCGCCAGAGAGGATATTGGGGTTGAGGCTGTGGCATAGACTGCAATGGTATCTCATGGGGTGGAGAATCTTTATCTCAGCCCACATGAGTACGGTACAGTGCTGGTGCAAGCCCCAAAGCCCATTCTTCTGCAAAAGCCTCTGCATGCTCCCGGTGATGTTACGTGAAAAACCCTCAAGTATCCCCTCCTCCCCTTTCAGAGCGGCCATAACAAAAGGCGGTGGCCAATCTGTCTCCGCCATCAAAATGTCATATGGAGAGTTTAGATTCTCCCAAAAAATTCCTTTAATAACACATTGAATGTCACCTTCAATAAGAAGAACTATTCCATATAGTCTGCCAGGGGGAGCCACTCAAGTGTCAGCTGTTTCAACTGTAATGAAAGTGTCAGTTGCTGTCGTCTCCAGAAATGGACGTGGTGCCTGCTGCACTATGGTAACTTCCGCTATGCTGTCGAGCAGAGTCACAGCCCATGTCAAGTTCAGGAGCCGGATTCTCACTGTCTGTGGCATATATTGCTGTTAAAGCTGCAACTTTCTTTTTCTGAAACTGAGGGAGCTGACGGGGAAAAATGTCCTGTTTTCCCTTGTCTTCAGTCTGATGAGGCTGCTCACATCCTTGCGGTGTACCTCGACCTCTTCCGCGATCTTGGTGTTTCCCTCCACCGGCTTGTGAGCATGATGTTTTCTGTGAAGAACGAGGAGAACGCTGATCAGGAACCTGATTCTGGTGCAGTCACACAAATCATAAGTGCGCTCAGAATACTCGGGTGTCAGTGATGCAGGACACTACCCCTGTTTCTGTAGTTGCTTTCCCTGTTTCTTAGTTCTCCAATTCTTTTTAGAAAATATTGGATGCTCGTCTTTATCAGACAGAGCTTCTGTTGTGTTTGCATTTGAGGTGGTATTTTAGCAAAAGGCTTAACTCCCAAACTATTGCAGCCAATGGTTTTATAAGCCTGTGCAATATTTATTGGTAATTTGCGTGGCTTCTCACCCTCTGGGACAAGAGCCAAAGCATTAGCTACTTGAAAGTTTATCACATCTCCCTTCACATTTGCAAGGATGAGATTAGCAACTACATCGAACACTTCCACTAACCTCATCCCCAATTCAACAGCAGCTTTAGGGCCATGCTCATCTTGAACACGCTTAATCACGGAGGGGAGAACCGTCATTGAGGGTGTGCCAAAACACTTTGCATACACTGCGGCGAATACCTTACCCCAATTGTTACAATGGGTTAAATCGGGAATTAGGTCTTTCTGCAAACGTATAGTTAAAATCCTGTGCTTCTCCACAGAAGAAGTATTCGCCTCCTGCTGATCAAATTTCTCTGTAAGCCAATAAGGTAAATCATCCTTAATCTGAGGATGCTTGCCCATAACCGAAGTAACCATGACAGGACTAATGGTTACACCGCCAGGTCCAGCTGGTTGCGCAGCAAGTCCAGGTAGTCCCACATGAACGTTGCGTAAGACGTATCGTATAACAGCTCAATGCACCTGGATCAAAGAGGTGTGCATCACACAGAGTTCTGCTACTGGAACCCCCAGATAACGTGGGTGTGGGTGTACCCAGCCAAAACGGGCCAAGTGGCCCCATCAATAGATAAAGAGCCCATTGGGTGTGGGAGGGCACCATTAAACCAAATCTGGTGTTGCCATGCCATCAGTGGAACTTCAAGACTTCTATAGGGCCTATAAACATGAGGAAGGGCTGTGGCAGTGTACAGATGGAACAAATTATTGTTTCAATCCACCACCAGAAAATTGACCAAGAATAAAACTCTTCAAAGTGTTGTGCCGGATCCGCTTCTACCACAAAGGTAAGATCGACACCCGCGTCCGGCACTCCATATGCGGTCAAATATTGATGGAGTGCATCGCTGCTATGTGCTGCAATATCCACCGCAGCTATTGAAGAGAAGACGGTAACAACATAATGCGAGGCAGCACAACAAAGGGTTAACAACTTAAGAGAAACCTTTTAACAATATCAAGCTTGATAGAACCCATGAAAACATAAACATAGGAGGTTACACCGTCACAGGTGTTTCCGGAAACAGAAGAGAGAGCATTGTGGACAAGCACAAGCACTACTCAATCGTCTTGCAGATAAGAACCAGACCAAACGTTGGCGGCGCCATGTTGCAGGGATTCTGCACATATACTGAACTATGCGCAGGAAACCAGGACCTCGGTGTATAGTGGTGTACCAACTACCCACCTTAGTGCCCAAAATCCCAATCCGAATAGCTATAGTGTCTCCTTCATTCTCCATACTACAGCGAAGCTACCAAGGATTAGACAACCCAGAACATGTCACTCCGCCTCTCTCAGGAATCGCGGGAGTAAGAACGCTCTTTTGCTCACTCACTCATATTTGTCCACAACATGAGTATTCCGAGACACGGTATAGTTTAAAATGTTTATTTTAACTAACGAACTCTAAAATACAGTATAAGTGCCAGTACTATCAGCATAATGCATAAACACAATATAGTCAGCATTGTTACAAGTCTTTAGAATATAAACGGGGTTATCATTTCATAAAGATAGTGGAAAAAGGACCACTGTGCCTTGCCACCCTCCCCGTGCTAGGAACTAGGTTATTGTAAAAATAGAAGACCTCTGGGCTTTGTCAGGGGGACCCCATACCTTAAAGTGTAGATGCAAAGGTTTACATCTCCGGACAAGCACAGCTCTTCTCTCTGGAAAGGTTTTTCTCCAAGTGTCTCTAACATGCATGCATGCAATATTAAAAGCACTCAATTTTCAGCAGCGTAGCTGTGTTTCGTGTTATGTCTAGATGCGGGGGACTTAACGGAGCAGAATAACAATGAACATTGTTTTTCGACCTTGCACATCATGTGCAGATGAAAATCACAGAGAACAGCAAGTAAGGCGAAAGGCAGATTGTTCTCATGTGAACAGGCACAAGCAGAGTTTAGTGAAAACAAAGTCATGTAGTAACGTGCGCAAAAGCAGCAGCATGGCAGCCAGGCTTGTGCTAATTTAGCAATGTCCGCAATGAATCCACCAACCCTCCCTGGGGCAATTTTGGCCAGGGGGCCCAGCTGCAATAGCAAAGAGGAAAGGGTCACACGGCTCCTCTCCTGGAGCCATTAATTGGCATTGGAGATCCCATTGCCCAAGGTCTGCTCCTGCTATGTCCTGGGGTTTCCACCCCCAGGAAATAGTGTTTTTCCTGTCTGCAATGGCGCGGGCAGGGAAATCTGTGTTTGCTCCCTCTTGACATAAAAAATAATTCAAATCTTCCACCAAGCAAGAGCAAACATGAAGTCTACTCCCAGGTGGCCAAGTTTCACGGACTGGAGTGGAAAATGTATATTTTGCCCCGCCGTAGTCAAACACCTTCACCTACTGTTGCACTGTTTGGAGTGGGAATAATAAATTAAACCCATTCCATGTCCCATGCCTCACCTCCTGTTGCTCAGATTGGAGTGGCAATAGTAAGGTATATATTTATATATAGTATTAAATATTAGTTGAATTTATTTCATTTACAATATATTAAACGTATATATTCAAATATTTAACATTTACTACTTTACATTCTAGTTATATTATTTAAAAAAATATATTTTTGTATATTTTGGCCGATATTAATGTGAACGATATTTTGTTTGCGATATTTAATACTTCCAATTGGTACTTACTATTATGATTATAGGAGCATGATATAAACAATTTTTTTCACACAAGATTTCTGTCAAAAATGATTTTTACTATAACATTGTGTCAGCAATCTATCTGCAACTACATACAAGTAGTTGTAGTTGAATAGTTGATCAGGAGGTTTTAAATGTGTGCTTTCATTAGATTTTATTGCTACAATCTACACGTTGGGTCGTATTATATCAGGTGCACTAACTGAGTGCAGTACATCTGTTTTTGCATATGAAATGGCTAAAGTTTGAATATATAACTCTGAATTAATACCAATGCATGAAACTTAAATAGACATGTCAGAAACAGTGAGCAAAGATTGCCTCTGTTTTCGTTTTATTTCTTTTACTCATCTTCAGTGTATCCATTAACTCAAAATATCTCTAGTTTAATTCATGGTATGCCGAGAACAAAGTTTAGAAACACGAAGAGGCAGTTATTGTCCTGTTTTTTGTAGCCCTTGCTTTTTCTCAGACATATTTTAAATTATATGCTGAAGGTGAGACTCAATTGTGAATCAGCAGAAGTAGGCTGATGGAGGTGTTGTGTAGTTCCCATATAACTTATACAGGATCTGCGCGTTTGGATAATGTACACTGTAGGATTGTTGTCAGACTGATTCTAAACACCCCCACTGGGTATGTTGGCCTTTGTACTAGCTAGCTCACAGTGTCCGACTGAAGATGACATTGCGCATTAACTTTGTACATAGATAATATACAGGAGATGCTAGTCCTGCTGTGATTCCAAGCATCCTCATGCATAATGTATGCGGCTTTGTCAGGGAAAAAACGGCGTTCTGTGTGCAGTTTCATATCTAGGAGAAAAGGTCAGTCCCTAAGAGCAGTTATGTATGTAATATAGGGAAGAATACATGTGAAAGGTTACAATGCTACCAGAGCCTATATTAGGATACCTATATGGAATATAACACCCACTCCTCATCCGACTGGACAACATAATTACATTCTAAACGTACTACTAGGCTGACTAGGCACTGGTACGCAAATACCCATGTTAAAACAATAGTCTCGCTAAAGTGTTTAAAAAGCTTTTAAAATAAATCTTGAGAGAAAAGGAAACAGAAAATTGTCAGCTAAGCAATAGCCCTAATGTGTCTGTATGTATAGGTCGAACTACTACAAGCGACTGAAAGCCATGCATGTTAAAAATAAAGTGTCAATTTAATTTTTGGGTTCCAATTATAGTTTGTTTTGAAAAAAGCCACATTTTCTCCCAGCACATGACGGGCCAAATGTGTATGTGTCCTTGCTGGAAGACACACCATTACTGTTGCCGGCCTCCGCATAAGACAATCCCTGTAACACCTCGCATATGATGCCAATTGAGCACAGATGATCTTCTGCACTGGCTGCAGCCTATGCTCGGGCAGCCTATGTGCCATCCAAGGCCTGGGTGCCAGTGGAGGAGCCGGTATCCATTCCTACAGGAGCCAAGACTACCTTTGGAGGCTCTAAGAATGCCGCCATCAACATAGGTATACGCTGGGGACACTGCAGAACATGGGCCATTATCGGGTCCAGTAAAAGTCATTGCATCAACGTCCAGTTGCGCCCATGATGGGAGTGTCAGACAGAGATACAACATGCATTCCTCTCTGCATAAAAGACATCAGAGAACAGGTACGATGCAGTCCATCCAAACTGGTGTAAATGACAACAACCAAGAGGCGCTCAGCCCAGATGTTGTACCATGCGATCATGGTATTTGCGCTCCAGGAGAGCGTTTTCCATCTCCTTGGTGACTTGGACGTCCATTGCGTAGCAGAAAAATTACAATCAGTATACTTGCTATTAGAAACAGGATAAGCGGAAGTCCTCTAAAAATTCTATACAGAGTGTATATAAAGTTTGGTATAACTCCAAGGACCGCTTGAAAGGTGCTCAATAGTCCCAAACCTATGATCTTAAATAGGTGGACTATCAATCTACCCATCGTATCAGACATGTTAAAGATACGATTCACCATTTCTGCGAAATGGAAGGGGCAGTTTGTACATATGAGTGTGTGGTAAAAAGAAGAAGGTCCAATCCAGGTAGTTTTCCATGTAGGTTTATTAAGGTAAGGAGTTACATAGGTGAGAGCCCCACCAGGAGCAGCCTCACTGCTGCTCAGCCTATATCCAACTGACACTCACACACACAAACACTCCATTCACCCACATTCTCTCTCCCAGGCTCTCAGGCTGAGCAGCAGCATAACACATCCCCTTCCTTTGCAATGTAAAAGAAAGAATGTTCACAGGCATTCTACACATTGCAAGATGTACAAAAGATGACATTTAAAAGAAGCATAATCTAGAAAATTAAAGAGAAACAGTGACACAAGTACAAAGGCTCATGCACACCACCATCCTTCTTTCTAACATAAAAAACAACCCAGACACTCCCACGTTACAGACTACATAATAATCCAAGTACCAGAATCATGCAAGCTGGCCAGGCAAACACGAAGCGCACAAGGAAACCAACAACAAAAGTGTGGAAGAAAACTGACAAATGAGAATAATAAAACAGTAAGCAGGCATGTATGAAATCCACACAGAACATCAAGAACCAAGTTAACCCTTCCCTCAAAACACAGGTTGGGGTGTGATTTGTGGGGGCCACCACACAGCACAATGCAGAATGCAGGAACAGCAAACTTTCCCCAATATGTGCTGGGGTGGAATATGTGGGAAAAATCACACGGCACGGATGGACACTCAGAAATCAATATCAAAACTTCCCCCAAAAACCCTAAATGGGATGGGATGTGTGGAGGGAAAACCAAACAGTAAAGTAAGAATAATTAACACTATTACCAATAACCCTAAAAACCACGTAAACGTGGGAAACATCAGCACATTATTCAGGTAACACCACAGAACAAAGTACAACATGCAATCGCAACCCTGACGTGCGACGTACACCTCTCAAAAAATATAATGCAAACAATGGAATATGGTAGGAAACCCACAAGCACGTAAAAGTGGGAAATAGCAAGAAAAACAAACACTAAATACCACTCAAATGCATAGACAAGCAGAAAAACATTTCTTCAATGACCTTTGAGACATGATAAAGAAGAATAAGAAAGAAACACATTGGCACAGTGATAAGTAAAAACACAACAACATGTACAAAGCATATAATATTAGTACTCAGTAAGACTGAGAAATAAACACGTGAAACTCCAGTGAGCGATCTCTCAGCCGAAGTGTGGCACTGTCCCAAAAACAATGAATTAAAACAAATAAAGTAGTCAATGTGGTCTGCCATAAGGAAAAGAAAAATGCTCAGGTTTGAAAAATATGTGAGAATAAAAGAAAAAAAACGGTATAGACAGAACACTGCTGGTATATTGCAAACATGCAAATGAAAGAAACAAACAATCATCTCGTAAATGAATCTGGTAGGCAGTATATAATGAAAGTTAGTCTTGTTAACGCTGAAAACCTGCTTGTACAGTCAATGTAGAAAGAATCGTAATATCATACACCTCACCAGTTCATGTCAGGTGATAAGAAGGTTATGTTTCTTCATATGATGCTCCGAATCCCAAAGAGCTCAGAGCAGTTGTAGTTCAAAGGAGAAATATAAACTAAAAGACCTGGAAGGCTGCAAACATGCTCGGTGAAGACACAGACTGTAAAATTAAAGAACACTGCGATGTTAAAACTGGTAAGCGAAGCGTGGTTGGAAATGAGGACTCTTCAGGAACCACGTAATAGGGGAAACAAAACAGAGTTGCTTCAATCCCAACATGGCCGCACGCACCGGTGATGCCACGCAGGGTGGCTCACGGCAATAAGGTGCTCCAAAATCTCCAAAACAGCCATGAGTCTTGAGAGGGAGAAGACGTCATCAATGATGTCATTCTCTCTCCCAGGCACTAAGGCTGAGCAGTGTAACAGAGTGCCTGTATCTCACATGAGGACCCTGTGATATGGAGATCAAAAGTCTATCAAGCGGAGGTTAAGGGCTCGCTTTTCTGTAGAAGCATGGCTTTTATGCTGCTCAGAGCATCAAACCGTATTAAAGAAAAAAACGCCAAAGCGCACCTCCCTGACTGTGTGTGTCACTGGCAACAATACTTGCATACAGCAAGTAATCCTGGAGTTAACGGTAACCAGATATGCGATGCCCGGAAGCATCCCACAGCAATCATAATTGTTCAGCATCAAGTAACTCCCATTCAAAAGCAGCCCGAACAATGGAATAATCATGGCTGCTGGGGCACTCTTTAAGTGACAGGACAAGATTGCTACTAAACCATTACAGGCCCATGCAGCATTATATCCTGGCATATGAGTGATCCACTTGTTCTCACAGTTTGTACCGCTTAGAAACACTTCTAGATCCCCACTCTTGCATCCAAATCTGTACAGTAATTCCCAAGATTCCTTGATGAATTTCTTCATATCTGCCTGTCTGCTGTTGTTCTAGACAATACTGAAACTGGAAAGTAGTGACCGGTAATGCTATATGGCCATGGATCAACCTCTCTGTGAACGGTGATTCAGCTACAGTGAAAGCTAACCTATCCAGTTTTTTAATACGCAGCATTGTATATTTTGCTCCTCTTTGTGCCATTTTCATCTGTTTTTCTGTTAGATTGTATGCTGAAAAAAAGGATGTACTGTTGATAAAACGCCAAGGCACTTAACCAGCACGCAATGAATGCAGTGTCCAGCTTAATAACATAAGAGAATGCAAT